>NC_053499.1:150486198-150568698 GCF_905171775.1 Rana temporaria | reverse complement strand
CCCACATCAATTGTCCCCACATCAATTGTCCCCACATCAATTGTCTCCACTGTGCCCACATCAATTGTCGCCACTGTGCCCACATCAATTGTCCCCACTGTGCCCACATCAATTGTCCCCACTGTGCCCACATCGATTTTCCCCACTGTGCCCACATCAATTGTCTCCACTGTGCCCACATCAATTGTCCCCACTGTGCCCACATCAATTGTCGCCAGTGTGTCCACATCAATTGTCGCCACTGTGCCCACATCAATTGTCCCCCACTGTGCCCACATCAATTGTCCCCCACTGTGCCCACATCAATTGTCCCCACTGTGCCCACATCAATTGTCCCCCACTGTGCCCACATCAATTGTCCCCACTGTGCCCACATCAATTGTCCCCCTATGGATGGGCCGCCACTGTCCCCGCCCCCTTTTTTCTGACAGCTGAGACATTTCTGGATTTGACCAGATGTAGAGAAGAGAATACAGTAGATAAACAGGTACAACCTATGTAGGGTGGTTTATTTCATCTTTTTGTATCAAATGTGACCAGTCACTTCCTTGGGTATCTGTAAGGGTTTACAATCACTTTAACACCTTGCCGACCATCCACCGTCGACGGCAGGTTGGCTCCCCTGCGCGAATCGCCGTAGCTGTACGGCGGCCGCTTTTAGGGCTATAGGGGGCGCGCACACGCGATGCTGGCGCCAATGCGCATGGCCGGCGGCCGCGATGTCCGCCGGGGACACGCGAACGCTCCTCAGAGAGACAGAACGGGGATCTGTCAATGTAAACACACAGATCCTCGTTCTGCCAGGGAAGTAGAGAGAGAGAGAGAGTTGCTGTTCCTAGTGATCAAGAACAGCGATCTCTCTCCTCCTCCAGTCAGTCCCCTCCCCCCACAGTTAGAAACACCTCCCTAGGGAACACTTAACCCCTTGATCGCCCTCTGGTGTTGAACCCCTTCCCTGTCAGTGACATTTACACAGTAATCAGTGGCTATTTTTAGCTCTAAACGCTGTATGTCACCGGTCCCAAAAAAAGTGTCAAAAGTGTCCGATCTGTCCGCCGCAATGTCGCAGTCCCGCTAAAAATCACAGATCGTCGCCATTACTAGTAAAAAAATAAATAAAATTATAATAAAAAGGGCATTAATATTTGCTCTATTTTGTAGACCCTATAACGTTTGCGCCAAAAAAATCGCAAAAAGCGTATATAGATCATAAATGCTTTTTGCAATTTTTTTTTTTACCAAAAATATGTAGAAGAATACATATCGGCCTAAACTGATGAAGAAATTAATTTTTAATTTTTTTGGGGGGGATTGTGATTGACAGCCTCAGCTCTGTTCCTGTGTGCTATGCGAATAGGGGGTGGGGGGGTCTGTCCCTCCAATCAGCTGATCTGATGGAGGTGGAGTTTTTAGGTGCAGTTGGCTTTCCTGAATAATTAGATTTTAAGGATCGCCTAAAGGCAGACAGGGTAGGAGCGAATTAGACATAATGGGGCAGGGAGTTCCAGAGGATGGGAGAGGCTCTAGGGAAGTCCTGAAGGTGAGCATGGGAGGAGGAGACAAGAAAGCTAGAGAGGAAGATGTCTTGGGAGGGGCGGAGGGGGCGGTTTGGATGATATCTTGAGATGAGGTCAGTGATGTAGTTGATGTGCCAGAACGTGTGGGAAACATGCCAAAATGTATTATTATTGCACCCTCCCCCCCCCCACCCCCCCCTGCCAGCTCCGCACTTTCCCGGCTTCTCCTCCTGGCCAATCTGGTCATCCGCTTCCTATTCTGATTGGGCGGGAGGAAAAGCCGGAAGACAATAGTGAATATTGATTTGCTAATGTCACAAGTGGCCGGGCTCAGGGCACAGTGCTCTGCGCCCCAAGCCCAATTTTTTTTAAACCAATTAGAGCCTCAGGTTTTAATCATGTGCTTTAAAAAGGAAAAAAAAAGAATCATAGAAATCAATGCGTCCCGCGCCCTGCATGGAGATTGGGGTGGAGAGCATGGACATTAGTATGGCGGCAGCCCCTCATGGACCGGTCGCTGCTGGAACCTAGCCTAATAGGCAGATTCAGAGCGAGTTACGCCGGCGTATCAGTAGATACGCCGTCGTAACTTTGAATCTGCGCCGTCGTAAATTTAAGCGTATTCTGGAAACCAGATACGCTTAAATTAGGCTAAGATACGAGCGGCGTAAGTCTCCTACGCCGTCGTATCTTAGGGTGCAATTTTTCCACTGGCCGCTAGGTGGCGCTTCCGTTGAGTTCGGTGTAGATAATGTAACTGACTATATACGCCGATTCACGAACTTACGTGCGCCCGTCGCAGCAAAGATACGCCGTTTCCGTAAGAGATACGCCGCGTAAAGATAAAGCTGCCCCTAGTTTTGGCCTAGTCAATGTTAAGTATGGCCGTCGTTCCCGCGTCGAAATTTGAAAATTTTACGTCGTTTGCGTAAGTCGTCCGTGAATGGGGCTGGACGTAATTTACATTCACGTCAAAACCTATACGTCCTTGCGGCGTACTTTGGAGCAATGCACACTGGGATATGTACACGGACGGCGCATGCGCCGTTCGTAAAAAACGTCAATCACGTCGGGTCACCAATAATTTACATAAAACACGCCCCCTCATTTGAATTAGGCGTGCTTACGCCGGCCCCATTTACGCTATGCCGCCGTAAGTTACAGCACTTGCCTCTCTGACTTACGGCGGCGTATCGTAAATACGATACGCTACGCCGCCGGAAAGATGCGCCGCCGTACCTGAATCTAGGTATAGGTGTGAATGGGCCCTCAATGTTACTCAGTCCTAATCACCAGCACCAGTCCTTAGAGCCCAAATTACTTTTTGAATAACATTTTAAAAATTTTTTATTTTTTTATGTTGCTATGATTTTTTGTTCGCTGGCGAAGGTTTTATTTTGCGGCACATTATCTCCCCCATGACAGTTCTGGCGCTGCGCTGTACCCTAGACCCAGGATCCTTTTTAGCCGTTTTTTTTTATTTTTAACTATCGGCTAATTATAAACGTGACTCACTGGCCTATCAGTTACTCAGTAAACAAAACGAATGATTTTCGATCGCTCGCCGGTGCAGGGAAAGATTTTTCATCTAGATAGGGGTAATTAAATGTATTAATTACAGCCTTCTCAATAGGTACATTATGTCATTTCATACACGGCTGCGCTGGGTTGGGTGAATTGGCCGACTGACTCGTTTTTCTTGTTTTCCTCGTCTATAAAACTTTTTTTTAAGGTTGGCATTGTTGCCAGTTCTTAAATCACGCCAACCTGTGCGTGTGAATTCGTGATCAGGTCCGATCTTCTGTATGCTCGCTGCACCCATGGCATGTCTCGTTTTTATTTAGATACAGACACATTTTTTTTTATTTTTTCGTATTCGGGAGTGTGATTGCTGTTTTTTGCTACTATTTGTTTTGAGTTTGAATGAAAATTTGAATTGTTTTTACAGCAAGATTTATTGCATCTCTTTTTGCATGCGCAAAAACATAGGGCCTAGATTCATAAAGCCCGCCCGTAAGTTTGTACGGGCGCAGCGTATCTGAGATACGCTACGCCGCCGTAACTTAGTGGAGGCTGGGGCTGGATTCACAAAGAATCTGCGCCCTAAGTTACGGGGGCGTAGCGTACATCTGCCGGCGTAAGCGCGCCGAATTCAAATCTGAAGAGGTGGTCGTGTTTTATGTAATAAAACATGACCCCCACGTAAATGACGTCTCTAACGAACGGCGCATGTGCCGTTCATGAAAGAATCCCAGTGCGATTGCTCGAAATTACGCCGCAAATCGTCAATGCTTTAGACATAAACGTAATTTACGCAAAGCCCTATTCGCAAACGACTTACGCAAACGACGCAAAATTTGACGCTGGCCCGACGTCCATACTAACATTGGTTGCTCCTCATATAGCAGGAGCAACGTTACGCCTTACGCAAACGACGTAAAAAAATTCCGCCGGGCGCACGTTCGTTTCTGAATCGGCGTATCCAGCTCATTTGCATATTTTACGCTGCAATCGACAGAAGTGCCACCTAGCGGCCAGCGTAAGATGCAACTAAGATACGGCGGCGTAAGAGACTTACGCAGTCGTGATCTTAGCCTAATTTCGACGTATCTTGCTTTCTGAATACAGAAAGAAGATACGCCAGCGCAGCTTTGAATTTACGCGGCGTATCAATAGATACGCCGGCGTAAATTCATGCTGAATCTAGCCCATATTTTTTTTGCAGTTTTGAATATTAATACACCCTACAAACCCGTTGAGAAGGTTTTTTTTTTTTTTTTTTTTCATAAGGTCAAATATATTTATATTTACGGTTTAAAAAAAATGTCTTCGGGTGTTTTTTAAAAGGGTGCAATGAGCTGTACATGGGTCCCGTATAGCTGGACCTGCCATAAGGCCTTAGGAATCTTACGTCAGGTCCAGCTATACAGCAGGACTCATTCTCCTACTAAAAAACTGTCCCAAAAAAGGAAAGTAAACATCAGAATTATAAATATGAATCAAATAAACACCAAAAAAATACATATAGAGAGACATTAAATGGGAAAAAAATGAATTACCCAAATACCCCCATCTACAGTACCCTAAAGGAAAAGAAAGTAGAACATTTACATATTCTGATCACATCTACAAACATGATCCTTTGATTGGCCATTTTTTCATTTATTGTTGGCCAAGTACCCCATTGGATGAAACCATTTTTGACTAAATGCTTACAATGCATTACACTAAATTGTGCAATTTTACTGAATTTTTCTGGCTTTTGCAAAAATTGGAGGAAAAAAAACCCCCTCTCTCTCGCTTTCTCTTTCTCGCCCCTATTCCCTCCTCTCTCTCTCTCCCTCCCTCTTTCCCACCTGTTCTCTCTCTGTCTCCCCCCTCTCTCTTTATCTCTGTCTCTGTCTTGCCCCCCCTCCGCTCTCTCTGTCTTCCCCCCTCTCTCTCTATCTCTCTCTCTTTCCCTCCTCTCCCCACTCTCTCTATCTCACTCTGTTTCTCTCTTTCCCCCCTCTCTCTCTCTCTGTCTCTCTCTCTTCCCCCTCCTTTCTCTGTCTCCCCCTCTCTCTCTCTCTCTGTCTCTCTTCTCCCTCCTCTCTCTCTGTCTCCCCCTCTCTCTCTGTCTCTCTTCCCCCTCCTCTCTCTCTGTCTCCCACCCTCTCTGTCTCTCTCTTGTACTTGCCCCCTTGGCCAAAAGTCAGCCCCTACGTTGGTCTAGTCAGTGAAGGGATTGGCAGAGCGGGGCAACAGCCACGGATTGGTTAGTAAGGTGTATCAGTCTCTTCTACCCCCTTCGCTCACTCTCTCTTCTCCCCCCATCTCTCTCCCTCCCCTTTAATATTCTTTTTTTCTCTCTCCTCCTCTCTCTTTCACTCTCTCCTATATCCCCCCTTTCTCTATCTCTCTCCCCCCTCTTTTATTTTCTCTCTATTGCCCATTCCCCCCTCTGTCTGTCCCTATCTCCTTCTCTCTTTCAATCTCTCTCTCTCCCTTTCTCTTCCCCCCTCTCTCTCTCTCTTTCTCTCTCTCCTTTTATCTCTCACTCTCTCTCCATTCCCTTCTACACTCTCTCCCCTCCCTTTCTCTCTCTCTCCCTCTCTCCCCTTCTCTCCTATTCTCTCTCTCTCTCGATTTTCTCCTTTGCTCTCTACCTCTCTCTCCCTTCTCTCTCTCTCGCTCTCCCTCCTCTCTCTAAAGCCTCTCTCTCCCTCTCTCTCCTCCTTCTTCACTCTCTCACCCCTCTTTCGACCCCCCCTCTCTCTCTCCCTTTCTCCCCCTCCCTCCCTTTTTCTCTCTCTCTCTCTCCCCCTCTCTCTCTCTCCCATCTCTATTTATATCTCTCTCTCCCTTCTTTCTCCCTCTCACTCCCCTTTTCTTTCTCTCTCCCCCCTCCCCCTCTATTTCTCCCCCCCTCTTTCTCTCTCACCCTTCATCTTTCTTTCTCTCTCTCCCTCCCTTTCTCTCTCTCTCCCCCCTCTCTCTTATTCTCTCTCTCCCTCTCCCTCCCCTCTCTCTCTTTCCCTTTCTCTCTTTCCCCCTCCCTCCCCATCTCCTCTCTCTCTCCCCCTCCCTTTCTCTCTATTCTCTCTCTTATTCTTTCTCTCTCTCTCCCTCCCCTCTCTCTTTACTTTTCTCTCTCCTTCTCTCTCCCCCTCTCCCTCCCTTTCTCCTCCTCTCCCTCCCTTTCTCTTTCCCTCTCTCCCCCCCCCATCTCTCTCTCTCCCCCCCTCTCTCTCCCTTTCAATCTATCCCTCTCTCTCTCCCTCCCTCTCTTTTTCTCCCCCCTCTCTTTATCTCCCCCCCTCTCTCTCTCTTGTTATTTGCTAATAATCAACTTTTTATTCCTGTAAACCTTTTTTATCCCACGCTGGTGGATCCTTCCGGTAAGGGCGGATAAAGGGAACAGACATCAGCAATGTACCAGGTACACGGCACTTCCTGTACAATGATAGGAAATGTGTTGGGCAACACTGAAGCTGTGGCTTTATGTAACAAGGCAGAGGCCACTCTTCCTGTGTTCTTGGTGTTCAATACTCGCTAACCCTGGACTTTGTTCGGCCAATCAGATCTTAACCACCTACTCTTGTTCTGTTCACCGTTTCCAGAGATAAGGGACTAACCTGTTCTGGCCTTACTGGAAGGTCAATTATTTACTGGACATGATAACCGTCCATGGATCTTGTGTTTGGGCCGTTGTGTCTATATGAACTTTTTTACCTTTTATTATTATACAGTAAATGGGACAAATTAAGGGTAAAAGAATTGCTCCTCCAACCAGGTTTTGAGGCAAACTCCACCACCCCCTAGGCTGTCCAGCTCCCACTATTCCAGACAAAGCATGTAATTTTGCTTAGGGCCCCAGGGAGGTCAGTAGACATGTGCACAACAAAATTTTTTGTATTTTTTTGTTCCGTTTCGTCTTGTTCCGTAAATTTGTAAAGATTCGTAATTTTGTAAGACGCAAGGTTTCCTATTCGGACCCGTTCGTATTTCGTAAGACGCAAGTTTTCCTATTCGGACCCGTTCGTATTTCGTAAGACGCAAGTTTTCCTATTCGGACCCGTTCGTATTTCGTAAGACACAAGTTTTCCTATTCGAACCCGTTCGTATTTTCGTAACAGTTTTATTATCGTTTATACTGAATGATTCGTAATTCGTAATTTTGTTAGATAATAATTTTCGGTTAATGGATTCGTAATTTTGTACTTTCGTAAATACATAGCAACACGCGGCTAATCCATAGTAAGATAGACTTTCTCTTAAGCCCTGTACACACGGTCTGACTTTTTGCCAACAAATGTAAAAAAATGAGCGTTTTCCAAAAAATCCGACCGTGTGTACGCTCTATCGGACAAACTTTTTCGGTTTCAAAAGTCCGGCCAACTCCCTTCGGACAAAAATCCACGGAAAAGTTTGTTTGAAGTCCGATCGTGTGTACGAGGCTTTACACTGTACAATGTGAGGCCGCGTACACACCATCAGACCAAACCGATGAAAACGGACCGAAGTTCAGTTTCATCGGTCCAAACCGTGCCTTGTGTACGCCCCATCGGTCTTTTGTCCTTCGGACAAAAATTAGAGAACTTGCTTTAAAATCGAACCGATGGACCGCTGACCGACAGGTCCAAACCGATGGTTAGTACACAAAAGCATTGGTTCAAAACCCGCGCATGCTCAGAATCAAGTCGACGCATGCTTGGAAGCATTAAACGTTTTTTTTCAGAGCGTCGTGTGTTTTACGTCACCGCGTTCTGACCCGATCAGTTTTTGGAACGATGGTGTGTTCGCACATCAGACCATCAGTCTGCTTCCGTCGGACCATTCTCATCGGATGGATCGACCGCGTGTATGCGGCCTGACTCAGCACAAAAGAGATAAGCTGATTGGCTAAGATCTCAGTGGAGATACGACGGCGTATCTCCAGATACGCCGTCGTATCTCTGAGTTGCGCCGTCGTATCTATGCGCCTGATTCATAGAATCAGTTACGCATAGATTTCCCTTAGATCCGACAGGCGTAAGTCTCTTACGCCGTCCGGTCATAACTGCATATTTACGCTGGCCGCTAGGGGCGTGTACGCTGATTTACGCGTCAAAATATGTAAATCAGCTAGATACGCAAATTCACGAACGTACGCCCGGCCGACGCAGTACAGTTACGCCGTTTACGTATAGTTACCCCTGCTATATGGTGGCGTAAGTGCGGCGTACCAATGTTAAGTATGGCCGTCGTTCCCGCGTCAAAATTTGAAAAAGTTACGCCGTTTGCGTAAGTCGTCCGTGGGGCTGGACGTCATTTACGTTCACGTCGAAACCAATGACGTCCTTGCGGCGTATTAGGAGCAATGCACACTGGGAAATTCCACGGACGGCGCATGCGCCGCTCGGGAAAAACGTCAATCACGTCGGGTCACAGAACATTAACATAAAACACGCCCCCCTGTCCCACATTTGAATTAGGCGGGCTTAGGCCGGCCGATTTACGCTACGCCGCCGCAACTTACGGAGCAAGTGCTTTGAGAATACAGCACTTGCCCGTCTAAGTTGCGGAGGCGTAACGAAAATCAGATACGTTACGCCGCCGCAAAGATACGGGGATCTACGTGAATCTACCCCTCAGTAATCACTTACTAACTACACTGCCCAGTGCCCATTCGAAAGAAAGATACAAGTACAAAAATTTACGAACAGACAAAGAATTTAAAATACGGAATGCAAATCGTTCGTTATAGATGTCATTTTCGTTCTTTTGCTTTTTCGTGTGTTTCATATTTTAGTAAGATTGTCCAATCATACGTTCGTATTTTCGCTTGTTCGTAATTTTGTAATTCCGTAATTTTCGTATTTTGGTTCTTTCAGCTTTTCGGATGTTCGAATTGATACGAATGTACGAAAACTAACAAATTCGTACGAAAATCCATTCGTTACGAACGGGAACGCACATGTCTAGAGGTCAGGATCGGCACTGAACGCAGGAGCACATAGGGGAGACAAGGAAGAAGTGTTGTCACCCTATAACAGGAAGTGCCTGAACTAGTTCCTCCATGGCAGGATGAGATTTTAGTGATTGGTTATTGATCTACTTTAACCACTTCCTTCCTGTAGGATGCACCTGTATGTCCTTGGGTTGTAGTGGCTCTACAGGGCTGATGCCACCAGCTACAGTTATCATCCCGGTATTTTTTTTCAGCTGGCGATTCCCTCTATTGTAAAAGACACCCTAGTGGCTGGATTGCTTTTACAGGTGGCGCGGGTTGCAAGGGTTGCATGGGTGGCGCCCCCTCCTACCGCCTCTTGTGGACCAGATCGTCTCTGATCACCTCTATGGTATTAGGAATGGGAAGCGACCTGTATTTTGTGACTTCTGGTTCTTGTCTTTAGTATACAAGCTATTGCTAGCTTGTACAAGCATCGGATCAGAGCGATCTTGGTCTGATCTGATGCAGGTTAGGGGCAGAGGAGGAAAGACCCCAGATGTCTCAGTAAAGAGGACCTGTTAACGCTAATTGTGTTCACAAGGGATGTTTACATTACTTGTTACAGCAAAAAAAGAGATTACAATTTTTTTTTAAAGAGACAGTGTAAACATAAAAAAAATCAAATAAAATTAATAAAATTATTTTTTTAAGCCCCCCCCCCCCCATCCTCCTGTACTTGCGCACAAAGGCAAATGCACACGGTGGTCCCACCATACATATAGGATTGCCACCTCATCCCTTTAAACTCAGACATCCCTTTAAACCTTTGTAAACAGGTTAGTTTAATGCAGATAAGGCACCAAGTGAGTTTAATTAGCAACATAATCAGCCACAGAACCCGTGTAATTAATGTGTTTGGTTTTAAAAGGATGAGGTGGCAACCCTACTTACATGTGAGGTATCATGGGCAGGGGCGGCCCGTCCAGTAGGGGCGCCCGCCTCCCCCTCTCTCCAGGCCATCCCCTATATTTAATGGATAGATCCATGCATATCATAAATCTATCCATGGCTGCCACGACCACCCCTTATTCATGCATCCAGCCCTTTTCAGGGCACCGGGCGCATGGATTACAGCAGTTTTTTTTTTTTTTTAAGGACCTGATTAGAGTCAGAGGCTCTAATAGGCTTCAAAATAGGGTGGGCTTGGGACTCAGAGAGTGCGACCGAAGCCCACCCAGGTGTGTTGTAATAGCGAATGAATATTCGCTGTTGCAACACTGATCCTCCTCCCAGCCAATCGGGAAGTAGGTTGGATACCCGTCACCTGATTGGCTGAAAGGACAGGTGATCCTATTGGACGCCTAGAAGGAGGGGAGGAGACACATGGCAGAAGCGAGGAGAAGAGCCGCTGGCCAATGCCTGGATACCCGGTCCCCATCGATGCCTGGATGCCTGATCCCCGCCGCTGCTCCTCGGATGCCCGCTGATGCCCTATGCCCATCGCCTAGATGGGGTAAGTGCGGGGGGGGGGGGGGGTTTGAGTTGCCGCGGGGGGGTTCAGTTTTTTGCTGCCCCCCCCCCCCCCCCAAACAGTCTCCAGTACCTTGTTTAGTGTGTGTATGTGTATTCTGTGTTTATGTATACTGTATGTGTGTGTGTGTCTGTGTATACTGTGTCTCCACATAATCTATTTCCTGGGGCCCCATATTCTCCTATTGCCCGGGGGCCCTATAATCTCCTATTGCCCGGGGCCCCATATTCTCCTATTGCCCGGGGGCCCTATAATCTCCTATTGCCCGGGGCCCCATAATCTATTGCCCGGGGGCCCTATAATCTCCTATTGCCCGGGGCCCCATGAGTTGTCAGTCCGCCCCTGGTTACAGGTACAGTAATTTGGGATCATTTTATATACCAAATTTTGCACCAAATAGATTGCGCCGTCTCTCACATTCATCAGTAATGTTAGACAACCGACTATAAGGTTCTGTATATGCAGGTTTTTAGTTTTCTTTTTTTTCTATTTATTAAACATCATCAATTTGTGTTTGTTTGTTTTTTTTTTACACCTGAATGTGTAACACTAAGACGTTTTTGTATCAGTAATATAGTGTTTTGTGTTTGCACTGCTATATAAAGTTACTTTTCACTGTAGACACATTTCACATTTTACTATATCGGCCCCCCTGTTCAGCAGCTAAAGTTCATGTACCCACAATGTACCCACAATGTGCCCACAATGTATCACAATGTGCCCACAATGTATCACAATGTGCCCACAATGTATCACAATGTGCCCACAATGTATCAGAGTGAATCGGTGACTGCGCTGTCGAACAAAAAGTGATAAAGGGCCCTCCAACTAAGTGGAGTGACCGCTGGGGGCGGTGAACCTCTAAATAATGGTACAGGTGTGCAAGGTGTATCAAAAGTATAACAACAATGTGAACAGATTACATATGCTCATGTATCAGAGTATTAGAAGTCTCCTAGAGCTGATACATTGGGCCAGATTCACGTAGATGGGCGTATTTTTGGGCGGGAGTAACGTATTTGATTTACGTTACGCCGCCGCAAGTTTTTCAGGCAAGTTCTTTATTCACAAAGCACTTGCCTGTAAAGTTGCGGCGGCGTAGCGTAAATCACCCGGCGGAATTCAAATTCGGCGGGCAGGGGGCGTGTTTCATTTAAATGAAGCGCGTCCCCGCGCCGAACGAACTGCGCATGCGTCGTCCCTAAAAAATCCCTGCGTGCATTGCTCTAAATGACGTCGCAAGGACGTCATTGGTTTTGACGTGGATGTAAATGGCGTCCAGCCCCATTCACGGACGACTTACGCAAACGACGTAAAATGTCAAAATTTCGACGCGGGAACGATGGACATACTTAACATAGGATACGCCACCTAGGGGGCAGCTGTATCTTTACGCCGGCATACCTCTTACGGAAACGGCGTATCTTTACTGCGAAGAGGCAAGCGTACGTTCGTGAATCGGCGTATCTACTAATTTGCATATTTTACGCCAAACTCAATGGAAGCGCCACCTAGCGGCCAGCGGAAATATTGCACCCTAAGTTACGACGGCGCAGGCCGTCGTATCTTAGGTAAGTTTAAGTGTATCTCAGTTTGAGCACACACTTAAACATGCGACGGGCTTAGATTGCGAGTTACGTCCTGTATCTACTGATACGCCGGCGTAACTTTGTGAATCTGGCCCAGTGAGTGCTGTCTAGTCTCAGAAATGGATACATTATACAAGTGATCAGTGATTGGGAGGAGATTCAGGTAATGAGTAGAATAATAGACCAGAAACAAGTTATTCTGAAATTTTGGAGTCGGCTGGAGTGCCTTGGCATTGGTCATGTGATCAGCACCAGGGAGGTTTTTCAGACCTTTTCGGATTACGATGCAGGAGGTTCATGCGAATGCAGCTTTCACGTAAGACAAGCACCAGATAGCATCTGCCAAGCCAATCACTGACCAGCATCCACGGGCAACCCAGCGTATCAGATTATTCCATCAAGGCCATTATGCGGTCAATTAAAATACTAACTCAGATTTATCTTGCATGGGGATCATTATATGCTAGCTGGGACTGGACATATCCCAAAAGCTACTAATCCAACCCAGAAAAAAAATATGAATTTCTTTATTGTCCGTGGTTATGCATTGCCCGCATATATTAACCCTTTCCAGACCAGGGGCTCAGTATAACCAACCTCTTGCGCAGGTTTCATATATTTTTCTTTCCATGGTAATGTGAAATGTACGCCGCTTTGTCAGGTTAAAGTGTATGTAAATGGCTCGCATCTCACTGTTTTCTTAAAGCGGGAGTTCACCCGAAACTTATTTTTTAACCTTAGATTGAGGCTCATTTTGTCAAGGGGAATCGGGTGTTTTTTTTTTTAAATCGAAGCAGTACTTACCGTTTTAGAGAGCGTTCTTCTCCGCCGCTTCCGGGTATGGGTCTTCGGGACTGGGCATTCCTATTTGATTGACAGGCGGGCCGACGTACGTTCGTGGATCGCCGTAAATAGCTAATTTGCATACTTGACGCGGATTTCGACGGACACGCCACCTAGCGGCCGCCGAAAAATTGCATCTAAGATCCTGTCGGATCTAGCCGAGATGCCGTCGTATCTTGTTTTGAGGATTCAAAACAAAGATACGATGCGGGAATTTTTAAATTACGCCGGCGTATCAATAGATACGCCGGCGTAATTTCTTTGTGGATCTACCCCAATATATTTATTTATCTTAAATGTATTTTATATTATTAAATGTTTGCCTTGTTTTATTTAATAAAGTATCTCCTTTACCTTTTTTTTCAAGTATCTCCTTTACCTTTTTCCATTAGATTTTTTTATTTATTTTTCCAGCATCTGTTAATTTAAAAAAAAAAACAGTGACACAAAAATCTGTACAGTGTATATTCTTTATTTATATTGAAAATAAAAACCAAAAACATATACCATTGTGTTTCAAATTTATAATTAATAACAAATAAAATGAATAAAACCATATCTTTTTTTTTTTAAAATAACATCTTTTCAAAAACAGACATAAATCCTTTAAAATAATATTAACTCTTGAAACATCTTGGGATTTTTAGAAAAGGTGAATGATAAATTGGTAGAATAAAAAAAAAAAAAAAACATAAATTTGCTTTGGGGGTTAAAATAAAAAAAAGTGTGATAGGATGGGTTAATTAAGCGGTGCTATGCGTACGATAATTAAAGGCACAGTTATGAAAGTCATGGGTTACTGGGGTGTTGAGTTGGTTAGGGTGCATTGTACACAATTAGGGGGGGGTGCGTCAATACTAGCTACTCAAGGTTGCCAGCCACTGTAGACAATTAGGGGGGGGGGCGTCAATACTAGCTACTCAAGGTTGCCAGCCACTGTAGACAATTAGGGGGGGGGGGGTGCGTCAATACTAGCTACTCAAGGTTGCCAGCCACTGTAGACAATTAGGGGGGGGGGGTGCGTCAATACTAGCTACTCAAGGTTGCCAGCCACTGTAGACAATTAGGGGGGGGGGGGGTGCGTCAATACTAGCTACTCAAGGTTGCCAGCCACTGTAGACAATTAGGGGGGGGGGGCGTCAATACTAGCTACTCAAGGTTGCCAGCCACTGTACACAATTAGGAGGGGGGGGGCGTCAATACTAGCTACTCAAGGTTGCCAGCCACTGTAGACAATTAGGGGGGGGGGGGGGCGCGTCAATACTAGCTACCAAGGTTGCAAGCCACTGTAGACAATAAGGGGGGGGGGTGCGTCAATGCTAGCTACTCAAAGTTGCCAGCCACTGTAGACAATTAGGGGGGGGGGGGGGCGCGTCAATACTAGCTACTCAAGGTTGCAAGCCACTGTAGACAATAAGGGGGGGGGGGTGCGTCAATGCTAGCTACTCAAAGTTGCCAGCCACTGTAGACCTGCAACATGTTAGATCGATCGCTGATGATAATAAAAATAATAAAAAATGGCAAGAATATGATGAAAAAGAAATGTTCGAAGCTTAAAAACTGCAATTTTCTGATTCACATTCAACCGGGTCCACTTAAATCTGACAAAGTTTAAAGCCAATATATACAAGAGATAAAAAAGGCGCAATGCAATCAACGAATAGCAGCTTGTTAAAAAGGTAGTCAAGATTTATTAACTTTTTTTTTTTTATAAAAATGCCTTAATGTGTTTTTTTTTATTATTATTCTGTAATACAGTATGATAATGTGATGGCCTGTGTCACACAAAGACACCATTCCCTTTACTCCACAATGCAGCTTGTCATTGAAATCATTAAATAAGTTTTGTGCGTTCAATAAAAAAAAAAAAAAAAAAAAAAAAGTCTCTTGGCACATTGATCGTCTCTGAAAGTGAAGGCAAGGGCTTATCCTGAATAAAGCTTGTCTATGAATTGAAGAAATACATATATAAATATTTGTAGAAGTCCATATCTGCTTCATATCATAAACTCCTGATAGATAATCTGCTGGTGAGTTAATGAGCTGCACTGGAGGTCGAGATTTACAGTAACAGATACACCAAATTATGATTGAGGAGAAGGCACTTTTTAAAAAAAAAAGGTGCATCATTATACCCTGTTCATAGCAAAGCCCATCATATGCCAATCTCAAGCTATTGGTGGGGCTGGCATCAAAAACCTCCAGTGTTGAAAAGGCACCCTGGAGTTTGTGGTGCCAACACAACCAGAAGCTAAAAGTTGCCTGAACCTGTCCTGTGACCTACTGGGCTTGTGCTATAGAATCCGATCACCTCCTTATTTATTTACTCCACTAAATGCCATTGAGAGTGGCAGAAAACTTTTCCACCTGCCCCTGTTCATAGCCAAACCCATCATGCCAGAAACCAATCCATCAACCTAAAGTCACCAGCTGGGTTGGCACCAAAACTTCCAGTATCTCCTGTGTTGACAGGGCACGCTGGAGTCTGTGATGCCAAAACAACCCAAGGCCAAAAGGTTGCCCGTCCTGTGACCTATTGGGCTCGTGCTATAGAATCCGATCACCTCCTTATTTATTAACTCCACTAAATGCCATTGAGGGTCGCAGAAAACTTTTCTTACCAAACTTTGCCGCCCCTGTTCATAGCCAAACCCATCGTGCCAGAAACCAATTCGTCAACCTAAAGCCACCAGCTGGGTTGGCACCAAAACTTCCAGTATTTCCTGTGTTGACAGGGCACGCTGGAGTCTGTGATGCCAAAACAACCCAAGGCCAAAAGGTTGCCCGTCCTGTGACCTACTGGGCTTGTGCTATATAATCCCGATCACCTCCTTATTAATTTACTCCACTAAATGCCATTGAGAGTGGCAGAAAACTTTTCTTACTGCCCCTGTTCATAGCCAAACCCATCATGCCAGAAACCGATACGTCAACCTAAAGCCACCAGCTGGGTTGGCACCAAAACTTCCAGTATTTCCGGTGTTGACAGGGCACGCTGGAGTCTGCGATGCCAAAACAACCCAAGGCCAAAAGGTTGCCCGTCCTGTGACCTACTGGGCTTGTCCTATAGGATTTTGTTATTTACCCCACCAAAATGCCATTGGGAGTTGCAGCAAACTGTTACCTACTGGGCTTGTCCTATAGGATTTTGTTATTTACCCCACCAAAATGCCATTGGGAGTTGCAGCAAACTGTTCTTCAACAATTACCAAACTTTACTGCCCCTTAAAAAAAAAAAACATAATAAAAAAAAAGTTTGACCAGCCACAGGTTGCATAGAAGTTATTCAAAACTTTTTTTTTTCTTACAAACAGTATAAAAAAAATAAGAAATAAGAACCATAAAAAAAAGTACAGCATTTGGTAGACTGTGGTTGACTAATAGTGGCTCCTCACAACTTCGTTAGCACCGGGTTGTGAGAAGTTAACCATAACTGTCTTGCAAAGTGGTCACCACAATCAAAAAAGGGGCCTGGTGGACAAATACAAATATCCAATGTTTTGGCAAAACTGTAGAAAGAGAGATGGGGGGGGGGGGGGGGGTCAAAGGCTGAGATCCAAGTTCATGGACATGTGTTCTTATCACTCTTGGTGCTTGGTCAGGATCCACTGGAAATGGAGGATGGATTGAGAGGGAAAGTCATGAATTTGGAAGTCGAGTTGAACCTCATGCAACATAGAGAGAAAGAAAAAGAGTCAAATGTTGGGATCCAAGTTCTCGGAAGTGTCCTTACCACTCTTGGTGCTTTGGTAGGATCCACAGGAGATGGAGGGTGAAAGTCTAGAGTTTTTGAGGTTGAGTTGGACCTCATGCAACAGAGAGAGAAAGAAAAAGAGTCAAAGGTTGGGATCCAAGTTCTCGGAAGTGTCCTTATCCCTCTTGGTGCTTTGGTGGGATCCACAGGAGATGGAGGGTGAAAGTCTAGAGTTTTTGAGGTTGAGTTGGACCTCATGCAACATAGAGAGAAAGAAAAAGAGTCAAAGGTTGGGATCCAAGTTCTCAGAAGTGTCCTTACCACTCTTGGTGCTTTGGTAGGATCCATAGGAGATGGAGGGTGAAAGTCTAGAGTTTTTGAGGTTGAGTTGGACCTCATGCAGCATAGAGAGAAAGAAAAAAGAGTCAAAGGTTGGGATCCAAGTTTTTGGAAGTGTCCTTACCACTCTTGATGCTTAGGTAGGATCCACAGGAGATGGAGGGTGGACTGGAAGTCTAGAATTTGGAGGTTGAGTTTGACCTCATGCAACATAGAGAGAAAGAAAAAAAAGTCAAAGTCTGGGATCCAAGTTCATGAAAGTGTCCTTATCACTCTTGGCACTTGGTAAGGATCCACAAGAGATGGGTTGGGGGGAGGGAAGCATCAAGAATGAGGAGGTTGGGTTGGACCTCATGCACAGTTGCCCATCACTTTGACCAGAGAGCTCTCTGGCAGCTGCCTGAAGATGCCCCTGAGGGTCTCCAGCTCCCTGCTCAGCTGTTCCACCCTCTTCCTCAACTTTTCGTTGTCATTGGACAACTCAAGCACCTTCTGTTGGGTCTCAACGTTCCTCATCTTAGCCTTGTCCCTGCTCTTCCTGACCGCTATGTTGTTCCTCTCCCTCCTCACCCTGTACTCTGTGCTGCCTTTGTCCACCCATTTTTTGGACTTGCCTCTGGTCTCTGATGAAGAAGAAGAGCTGGAAGATGAAGAGGACATTGCCTTGGAGGAGGAGGAGGCTTGCAGCTGGTGGTGGTGATGATGGTGGTGATGGGGAAGGTGGTGAGGACTTGGCACTGGGGTGGGCGGTGGAGTCGGGTGCCCAGGCTGCAGGTGCATGGTGGTCTGGGCACAGTGGGCTACCTGGTACTGCAGGTGGGATGGGTGCTGGTTGGCAGGGTGAGGGTAGAGGGCAGCTAGAGACACCCGGTTGGCCTCCTCATCCTCCCCCCGGGGCTCCTGTTTGATGACCAGGGGCCTCAGGCCATTGTCCATCTTGCTGTCCAGGTAGGTGGCCATGCAGCCATACATAGGAGGGTGGCCCTGCTGGTAGTCCATGGTGGTCTTGGCTCGGTCCTGCTTGCTGTTATGGAAGAGATCGGCCAGGAACTCGTCGTTGAAGGCGGCCGGGTCGATGTAGGCGCTGATGTCTATGGAGTTCTCGTTGTCGCACAGCTCGGTCACGTCCCCGGTGGCGGCGGGGGGCTCCCTGTAGCCGTAGGCGGCGTGCTGCTGAGGCTGGGCGCTCATGGATGGCCGGGACTCGACCTCGTAGAAGTTGGCTAGCTCCATGGAGCTCCTATAGCCGGCCAAGCATGGTGACGAGCTCCGGGAATCCAGGGTGAGCTCGGGCTGACTCTGTGCGATCAATCGCCGGACTCTCCGACCAGGTGACACCGCCAGCCGCTCAATACTGACTGCCGGAGCGCCGCTGTCACTCTATATATAGGCGGGAGGAGAAGGCGGGGCAGCGACACCTCGTGGCCGCTTATAGGTACTGCACACACGGCGCTGCGCTACACCGAGAAAACTTCTGGAACTTCTCCGGCCGCCTTCAGCGCTTCTTCCCCGCAACTCCCTCCGAGGTCCGCCGTCCTGTGGTCGCTGCACGATGGCCCTGGACTCCGCCGGTTCGTACCGGTCTGGTCTGCACTTTGCCCTTTGCACCGACCAGCCAGGCTGCACATAGAAATACAGAAATGCGGCATTCATATTGTCGGCTCTGGGGGTCTCCACTCAGGATATCCACATTGCAGAATTATAGGGAGGGGGGCATCCTGAAAATAATGTGGGCACTGTATATAAAAATAAAAATGGATGCATATATATATATATTTTTTTTTTTATGTTTTTGATACATAAAAAATATATGTATTGCAAATAATACATATATATATATATATATTTTTTTTTGCATTATATTAAATACTATATATATATGTATGTTTAGATTTTTTGATACATATAAATATATGTATTACATAAAATACATATATATATTTTTTTTGCATGATATTAAACATAATATATATCTAGATTGATATATAGATATATGTCTATCTATATATATATTTTATTACATATTATGGGCCAGATTCACATAGAAATGCGTTACGCTGCGGCAGCGTAACGTATTCCATTTACGTTACACCGCCACAAGTTTACAGCGTAAGTGCTTGATTCACAAAGCACTTACCTGTAAACTTGCGGTGGCGTAACGTTAATCCGCCCAGCGCAAGCCCGCCTAATTCAAATGGGGCGGGGACCATTTAAATTAGGCGCGTTTCCACGCCGAACGTACTGCGCATGCTTCGTCCCTAAAATTACCCGACGTGCATTGCGCTAAATGACGTCGCAAGGACGTCATTGGTTTCGAGCGCCATTCACGGACGACTTACGCAAACGACATGAAATTTAAAAATTCGACGCGGGAACGACGGCCATACTTAACATTGGTTAAACCACCTAGAGGGCATGCTTAGTTTTACGCGACGCATCTCTACGGAAACGACGTAAATTTAGATCGACGGGCAAAGCATACAAATCGCCGTAACTAGTAATTTGCATATTTTACGCCGACCGCAATGGAATCGCCACCTAGCGTCCGGCCTGGAATTGCAGCCTAAGATCCGACGGTGTAACAAAATTACACCTGTCGGATCTTAGGGCTATCTATGCGTAACCTGATTTTATGAATCAGGCGCATAGATACGACAATCGTATCTCAGAGATACGACGGCGTATCAGGAGATACGCCGTCATATCTCTTTTGTGAATCTGGCCCATAGTATGTATGTATCTATCTATATATAAATATATATTAATTTGTTTTATAACCTATTTTTATGACATATAACCCTGAACTTTAAGTTAAACTGGACACTGTATTAAAAAAAAATAATAATGAAAATGTATGTAAATATGCATATGTATATTTAAGTTTTTTGATACAAACAGGTATATGTATTACAAAATACATATATTCTTTTATTTTTTTGCATAAACACACATAAATACACACACACACACACACATATATATATATATATATATATATATATATATATATATATATATATTCTATTTAATATACTGTATTTTATGTATATCTAGCTATCTATAAAGATAATTTTTTATAACATATATTTTATTGGGGGGGGGGTCACCCTGAAGCTTTAGGTTAAACTGGATACTGTATTAAAAAGAAATGTATGCAAGTACTTCGGACGTCGAAGTATTGCATCAAACCCAGATGCCGTCGTATCTTGTTTTGAGGATTCAAACCAAAGATACGACGCAGGAAATTTGAAAGTACGCCGGCGTATCAGTAGATACGCTGGCGTACTCTCTTTGTGGATCTGCCCCTATAAATTTTGCGCAAACCAATCGATAAACGCTTATTGCGATTTTTTTTACCAAAAATATGTAGAAGAATACGTATCGGCCTAAACTGAGGGAAAAAAAAGTTTATTTATATATTTGGGGGATATTTATTATAGCAAAAAGGAAAAAAATATTGCATTTTTTTCAAAATTGTCACTCTTTTTTTGTTTATAGCGCAAAAAATAAAAACCGCAGAGGTGATCAAATACCACCAAAAGAAAGCTCTATTTATGGGGAAAAAAGGACGCCAATTTTGTTTGGGAGCCACGTCACACGACGGCGCAATTGTCAGTTAAAGCGAAGCAGTGCCGAATCGCAAAAACTGGCCGGGTCCTTTACCTGCATTTTGGTCCGGGTCTTAAGTGGTTAAGAAAAAATGTCCAACAAGCTTATTTTTTTAAATTTTTTTTTTGCAAAAGTTGACCTAATGATCAACTTCTGGAGAACAGACAAGGCCACATAAAATTCCAAATTCGGATGGTCCCCGCTGAACTGGCTGGATTTGGATCTATCTATGGCCAGCTTAAATTGGCTCTGGTATGTATTTCTGTATGTGTGATAGAGGCCTGGCAGACTGTCCAATATTCACTCAGTGGGTGACGCTGTTGGCACCCTTCCACTCAACATCTTTCGGTTGGATGCAGCCGCTGTCAGAATAAAAGAGCCGGCACTGCAGATTCCTCTATCTGTGCTGTATAGCATCAAATCAGGTTGAATGGGGAAAAAAAAACCTATCAATGAATAGCCAGTTTTAGATTGTAAGCTCTTCGGGGGCAGGGATTTGTGTAAATGTACAATCTGAAAAAGCAATGTGTACATTTTTAGTGCATTATAAATACCGTATTTATCGGGGTATACCGCGCGCCGGCGTATAATGCGCACCCCAAGCTTAGAAAGGTAAAAAAGAAAACTTACATTTTTTCCTTGCGTCCATCGGCGGCCTTGTCCGGCGTCCGTCTGCGGCTTTGCGTGGGGTCCGTCCAGCCTTGTGGGTGTCCGTCTGCGGCTTCCTTGCGCGGAGTCCGTCTGCGGCTTTGGAGGTGTCCGTCTGCGGCCTCCTTCCAGGTGTCCGTCTTCGTCCAGCGTGTCCGTCTGCGAGTCCATCCGCACCTTGCCCGGGGTTGCAGCGGTGTTTGTTTTTTGGACTTGGCACGAGCCGAGAGGAGCCGGATTTCCTGTGTGTTCGGCTCCTCTCGGCTTGTCTCGGCTTCTCTCGGCTCCTCTTGCGTGGCTGCGTGCGAAGCCGAGCGTGGCCGAGCCTAGCCGAGTGCACAGTACACCCGGCTCGGCTCTGTTCTAGGCTGCGGCGGGCGGAGCCGAGCGCGGCCGAGCCTAGCCTAATGCAGAGTACACTCGGCTCGGCTCTAGGCTAGCGGCTCAGAGACAGCGGGGATCGGTGTATATCGCGCACCCACGATTTTCCCCTGATTTTAAGGAGAAAAAAGTGTGCGGTATACGCCGATAAATACGGTACCTGTAATAATAATAATAATAAATAGTGCATTTGCAATGCTTTTGCATTATTTTGATCTCAGCAGGTGTTACAACTTGCCTCCATTTAAGTCAGTGGAAGTGCACAGAAAACACATTTTGACCCCCCCCCCCCATAAAAAAAAAAAATACATTTGCATAGTGAAATATCATTTTAACCAGTGGCGGCTGGTGCTCCATTTTGGGGGGGGGGAGGGTCTTCAAACAATTAACCATCCGGCACACCCCCTCCCCCCGGTCGGTCGGTCCCCCACCAAACCAAACCCCCCCCCCACCGTTTGCACCTTCATTTGTCCATCCACCACCATGGCTGGGGGCTGGGGGACAGAGACTAGATGTCAGCTGACTAGTGAGGAATGTGAAGTCGGAGGGGCTGGAAGGGACCCCATCTCCAGATTTTACTGTTAGGGGTCCCCACAACTTGGGAAATTTTATCAAGGGGTCACGGCACTTGAAAGGTTGAGAAACACTGGTGTAAAGGCAGGCGTCCCAATACTTTTGGTAATATAGTGTAGATAATCTGGTAACAGGTCCACTTTAAATAATTCCTCTGTTTAGTTTGAGACTGGCCATGTTGACCTATTGAGGGGTGGAATTGCTTGTACCGGTAATTGATTTCTCAGGTCATCTAATCATAAATGATCGGATCCAGTAAATGAATTTCAATGCATCTATAGGGGATTGCTCTCTGTGTTGGGAAGTAATGATGGCCGTCCCTGCAGGAAGGGAATTAAAGGAGATTACTCCACGGGGGGGTCAGATGTGGATGAAGATATCTCACAGATAGAGGAAGGAGGACAGATTATCAGAAAGGAGTCACAACCCCAGGGGGGGGCGTCATCCCAACCCCACCTCCTATGTGCCGTGTCAATGACCACGAATTCTACAACCAACATTGACACTACAGATAGGGGGCCAATTATACAAAAGTCAACATTTCAATGGGAGAAGTAGAAGTGGGAGTTGTAAGGTGCAAATGAATCAATATTGAGAACAAATTCAAAAATATATACATTTTATTTAATAAACATCATTTAAAATACTATAATAAAATCAACATGACTAAATTTATACAGTCATTGTATAAAACTTTTGTACAGTATGAATTTAGTCATGTTGGTTTGTAATATAGTATTTTAAATGATGTTTATTAAATACAATGTATATGTTATTTATCTTGTTCTCAATAGACATGTGCAGAACGGAAAAAAAAAAAAAAATAGTTTTGTTTCGTTATTTGCATACATTTGTTTAGTACAATTAGTTGTATTCATTTAAAGGGGAGTTCCACCCTGAAATAATTTTTTTCCAAAATCCAAAAAAAATAGAAAAAAAATTTGATTTTTTTTTATACTTACCAGAAATAGCGGTTGCTATGCGGAAGTCCGTAATCTGCCTCTTCATCGTCCGCGGCGGGTCTTCTTCCTCCGTCCTAGTCGCGGTGTCTTCTGGTGAATGGGGCGCACTGCCTTCTAGGCTTCACTGCCTGTTTCCCTTACTGAGGATGGCGGTGCCAGGAGCTGCTAGCATCGAGGGATCGGACTCGGGGCAGCTGACATCATGGGCGAGTAGGACAGGTAAGTGTCTTTATTAAAAGTCATCAGCTACAGTGCTTGTAGCTGCTGACTTTAAAAAAATAAAAAAATTGCGGGTGGAACCTCGCATTAATTCGTTTTTGGGATTCATTTTGTTTTCGATTCAATTCGTAAAATTTTTGAATCAATTTCAGATAGTTTTCTAATCAATTTCAAATTCGAAAAGTTTTCGAATTAGAATAGTTTTCCAATTTTCAAAGAGAATAAAATAGAATAGAAAATAAAGGACATTTTTTTTTTCTAATTCTATTCCTTTATTTTCTATTCTATTTTATTCTCTTTGAAAATTGAAAAATTATTCAATTTCAAAAAACCATTTGAATTTTAAAACTATTTGAATTCAAAAAGCATTTGAAAACTATTCAAAAATGTGTCCAAATTTTTATTTGAAAACTATTCGAATTCAAATAGTTTTCCAATTTTCAAAGAGAATAAAATAGAATAGAGAATAAAGGAGCAAAATATATTTTTTGTATTCCATTTCTTTATTTTCTATTCTATTTTATTCTCTTTGAAAATTGGAAAATTATTCGAATTCAAAAACTATTCAAATTCGAATTTGAATACTATTTGAATTCGAAAAGCATTTAAAAACTATTTGAAAATGATTCGAATTCGAAAACTATTCAAATTTGAAAACTATTCGAAAATTTGTCTGAATTTTAATTTGAAAACTATTTGAATTCAAATAGTTTTCCAATTTTCAAAGAGAATGAAATAGAATAGAGAATAAAGGAACAAAATATATTTTTTGTATTCCATTCCTTTATTTTCCATTCTATTTTATTGTCTTTGAAAATTGGAAAATGATTCGAATTCAAAAACTATTTGAATTCGAAAAGCATTTAAAAACTATTTGAAAATGATTCGAATTCGAAAACTATTCAAATTAGAAAACTATTCAAATTCAAAAAGTATTTGAAAATTATTCGAAAATTTGTCTGAATTTTTATTTGAAAACTATTCGAATTAGAATTTTGTCCGAATTCCACTATTTTGGATTTGTTTAAAATCGGTACTATTCTAATTCGGAAATTCAGACATCCGAATTTCCGAAAAAAAAAAAATTGTCAGAATTTTTATTTGAAAACGATTTGAATTCGAATTTCGTCCGAATTCCGTTATTTTGGATGTGTTTAAATTCGGATATGAATTTTAATTGGGAACGAAACGGATCGCACATATTGATTCATTTGCACCTTAGAAACTCCCACCTCTACTTCTCCCATTGAAATGTCTCTCCTATGGGGAGGTGGTGCGTGTGATTAAGACCTCTTATCTTCGGTTACATTTATTTTTCATAGAAATTTTTCATTTTCTACATTTCCATGTGAAATATTCACCACCAGAGCTCAGGTAATTAATAAATGTGGAATGTGTTCTGCTGATATTTCATCATGTTTCATCATCATTGTTACACTCTTACACAGTAATTAAAGCCGGTACATAACCAATGGGTTCAACCTCTAGGGGACAGCGAACGCAGATGTATGTATTTATTTATTTTTATTTATTACAGGTACAGCATTTGATTTATTAGAGCAGTCAATTTACACAACACAACATTGAATTCACATCACTCCCTGCCCTCGAGGAGCTTACAATCTAAGGTCGTTAACTCACGTTCATACAGGAGGGTGGTGCTTAAATTTTTTTGGGGGGCGCAAACAAACTGAAAAAAAAAAAAAAATCCTCATCAATTGCAGCCACTATGCCCATAAAATGCAGCCACGGTGCCCATCAAACGCAGCCACTGTGCTCATCAAACGCAGCCACTGTGCTCATCAAACGCAGCCACTGTGCCCGTCAAGCGCAGTCACTGTGCCCGTCAAATGCAGCCACTGTGCCCGTCAAACGCAGCCACTGTGCCATCAATTGCCGCCACTGTGCCATTGAATGCAGCCACTGTGCCCATCAAACGGCGCAGCCACCGTACCCATAAATTGATGCCTCTGTGCCATTAAACGCAGCTACTGTACCCATCGATTGTTGGCAGTGTGCCCATCAATTGCTGACACTGTGCCTATCAATTGATGCCAGTGTGCCCATCAATTGCCGATACTGTGCCTATCAATTGCTGACACTGTGCCCATCATTTGCTGACATTGTGCCCATCAATTGCCAATACTGCGCCCATCAAATGCCGCCCGTGTGTGCCCATTATTTGCAGACACTATGCCCATCATTTGCTGCCAGTGTGCCCATCAATTGCCGATACTGTGCCCATCAATTGCTGACACTGTGCCCATCACTTGCTGCCAGTGTGCCCATCAATTGCCAATACTGTGCCCATCAAATTCCGCCAGTGTGCCCATTATTTGCAGACACTGTGCCCATCATTTGCTGCCAGTGTGCCCATCAATTGCCGATACTGTGCCCATCATTTGCTGCCAGTGTGCCCATCAATTCCCGCTACTGTGCCCATCAAATGCTGCCAGTGTGCATCCCCCGCGCACCCGACACTTACCTTGGTGGGGCAGCGGGTCACGGCAGCGATGTCCTCCACGCTCCTTGATGTCTTCTTCCGTCCTCTGTTCCCGTCCTCTGCTATGATTGGACACCTGATAGGCATCCAATCACAGCACCTGTCGTTTCAGCCAATCAGGTGACAGGTAACAAACCCGAGCACCTGATTGTCAGAGAGGCGGTTCAGTGTTACGAACACAACGCTGAGTGAACTGCGAGCACCCAGCATGGCGCCTGCTGTTCACCTTTTTGGATGCCTATTAGAGCCTATGGCTCTAATCAGGTGCTTCCATAAAATACCCCCCGCCGCTGTGATTCAGGTGCCCGGTGACCAAAAAGGGATCGGTTACCTGAATAGGGGGAGGCAGCGGTGTATTTATAAAAAGTTTGTCCTTTTAAACGGCATGTACATTCATTCTGTGCAAATGGGGGCAACTAGGCTATTTCCCCAGCAGCTCAAATGTTATTCATTCATACAGAATATAGTAAATACTGCACTGTCACCACTAGTTGGAATAAATGATTATACCGTGTTTCCCCGAAAATAAGCCCGGGTCTTATATTAATTTTGGCAACAAAAGACACAGTAGGGCTTATTTTCGGGGTAGGTCTTACCATGTAATGTGCAGTCTTCTCTCCCCCTCTCCCTCCCTGCCTGACAGGAATCCCCCCCAGTGTGAACAGAGTTAAAATGCTTGTAAAATCCTAAAAATCCACTCTATTACAGTAATATATAATGTACAATGTGTGTGTTTCTGTAATATAATTGTGCCAAATACATTTGTTATAGCGCCGCTGTGCGCTTCTGTTACCCGCCAGAGCTCTCTTCCCCGCAATTATATTACAGAAACACATTGTACAATATATACTACTGTAATAGAGTGGATTATAGGATTTAACAAACATTTTTAACTAGGGCTTATTTTCGGGGTAGGTCTTATATTGCAGCCCTCCTGGAAAATAACGCTAGGTCTTATTTTCAGGGTAGGCCTTATTTTTGGGGAAACAGGGTAGGAAATGTATACTTGTTTACTATGATTGTGGGCTCCATCTAGTGGCCATGATGCAGAAGTTTACGGAAACTCTATTTTTAATGAATGAATAACACTTAACCTGGATAGAAAATAGCTTAATAATGCTTTGATTTCGATTTTACCCCCAATAGCTTTGTGAATGTTTTATAATCACACCCCTTTCTTATTATAATTGTATTTATGTATTACAGTTACGCTGACATTTTGTATGCAGCACTTTGCATACCTATCAGCAGTGGTGGGGGGTGCTCGATTTTATTTGGAAAGGGTGGGGGCAGCGTGCGGCAACCCCCCCCCCCCACCCAGCCAGCCAACCACCCCCCACCCCCAGCACTCGATCAATCGATTGCTGCTCCCCCGGGCATTCGATCGATCAGTCGTTGCTTTGCACGCCTGTTGGCCCACCGCCAGCCCCGCACTTACCCCACCCAAGTCGCGGCTTCAGTGGCTCCTCCCCCCATCAGAGCTCCCAACTGTCCCTGATTTTGAGGGACTGTCCCTGATTTGGAACAAAGTCCCTCTTTCCTCCTCATTTGTCTCACATTTCAGTCTGATCTATATAGTTGTATATAAAATGCACTACTTATCCACTATCTATCAAAAAGTGTTTCCCAGCGCTAAACCTTTCATCCCATTTCTAAATTGTTACATTTGCAAATTCCAAAAGCCAATATAAAGGAATAGTAGTGGTAAAAAAAATCACTTGTGGGTTTAACCAATCATTTTTTTGGACAATTCTCCTTTAAGGAGGGCGTGACAGGGGGTGTGTCCTATGTCTACATACTTTTGCTAATAGGTGTCCCTCATTGCCCTCTCAGAATGTTGGGAGGTAAGCCCCTCCCCCCCACCCGAGTACCGGCGGTCGCCTCTCCTCTTGGCCAATCAGGGCTTATGACTCGAGGCCAATCGGGTCTTAGGTCTCGGAACCTGCTTCCTGATTGGATGGGAGGAGAAACAGGAAGACATTAGCAAATATTAATTCACTAATAAAAAAGGAAAAATAGTGATGCGGATGAACGTCCATTGATCGCGTCACTAGGCTCTTCCCCCACGCGTTACATCACTCGGCACGTGACTTAATCATGGGTTTTGCTACACTTGAGGTTGTTTATGGATCATCTCCCAATGTATTTGTTTTTTATTGTGTTTTCTTATTGATACCCTCCTGAGTGTGTATTTTTGGTATCAATTCTGCACATATTGGGCTAGATTCAGGTAGAATTAGGCGGGCGTAGCGTATCTCAAATACACTACGCCGCCGTAAGTTTGAGCAGCAAGTCCTGTATTCACATAGAACTTGCGCTGAAACTTAAGGCGGCGCAGTGTAACTGGGCCGGCGTAAGCCCACCTAATTCAAAATAGGCTGGTTGGGAGCGTGTTCTATGTAAAATACTAGTGACCCCACGTATTTGACGTTTTTAATGAACGGCGCATGCGCCGTCCGTGGACCTATCCCAGTGCGCATGCTCCAAATGACGTCGGCAAATCGTCATGCTTTCGACGTGAACGTAAATTACGGCCAGCCCCATTCACGGACGAGTTACGCAAACAACGTAACATTTTTAAAATTAGACGCGGGAACGACGGCCATACTTAACATTGGCTGCGCCATGTATTTGGTGGAATAACTTTACGCCTGAAAACCCCTTACGTAAACGGCGTAACTGTACTGCGTCGGCCGGGGCGTACGTTCGTGAATCCGCGTATCTAGCTGATTTACATATTCTAGGCGTAAATCAGCGTACACGCCCCTAGCGGCCAGCGTAAATATGCAGTTAAGATACGACGGCATAGGAGACTTACGCCGGTCGTATCTTAGCAACATTTAAGCGTATCTCAGTTTGAGCATACGCTTAAAGTTGCGACAGCGGGGATTCGGACTTACGACGTCGTATCTACTGATACGCCCGTCGTAAGTCTATGTGAATCTACCCCCTAGCACACATATCAGCAAAAGTTGATTTCAGCGCATCACTATTTTTCCTTTTTTTGTATCATTTTGGTTTTGTACACCTGTGTGTAGGCAGCGATATCATTTGGGTATTTTTGTTGTGTTTTTTCCTTTCAAATGTAATTAATAGTTAGCGCTGTAGTACATTTCTCACATTAATTCGCTAATGTCACACAACTGGATGGGCCTGGGTCCACCCCCACCCTTTTTGAAGCCAATTAGAGCCTCAGACTCAAATTATGTGCTTAAAAAAAACATTGAAATCCATATGTCCGGCGCCCTGCATGTAGATTAGGGTGTTGGGCTCATACGCGTCTGCCAGTGCCCATCAGTCTCTACCTCAGCTTGAAATCTAACACGCATACTAGGGGCCAATTTGGACAGCAGCCAGCATGTCTTTGGAGCGTGGGAGGAAACCGGGTTACCCGGGGGAAACCTACACAAGCACAAGGGGAAGATGCAAACTCCATGCAGGTAGCATAGGCGTGCACACAGGGTGTGCCAGGTGTGCCCAGGCACACCCTAATCATCCTGCATCCTGTGGCAGCACTGTACAGCCCCCCTTCCCCCCACAGTGCTGCCAGCTTCCCTCCTCTCCTCTCCCACCAGCTGCTGCTGCTGCGGGCAGACGCAGGGGGATGTTTCAGAATGAGTGGGGAAGGGTTGACAAATATGTGATTTACTGGCCCCTTCCTTTTCTGAGTGAACACAGTGAGTGATCGGTAGCACATGTTTGAGCTTTGGGGTGCACACCCTAATCCAATCGGCTGCGCACACCTACGGCAGGCAGTGCCGTGAATGGAATCGGAATGGAGGACCCCGGTGCTGCAATGTAGAAGTGCATGTTGTCATTATTTCTACGCCTCATGCTGGGGGGGGGGGGGGGGACAGTTTAGATGCAAATGGTGCTTCCTGGATTTCACCTTTAATGATTGTAAATTCTAAAGAACGCTCTTATCGCCCCAGCTACTGGTAAATCTTAACGGCTGGGAGACAACATCAGCAACAACAGGATATTAACACATAACTGGGGGGGGGGGGGGCATGAGCAGGCAGGGCTTATGGCTTGCAGAAACCAGCGTGATTACACCTAGTCAGGACTAAGCCGGCTAAGGATGCTGAACAAACATGGGACCATCTGATTCTGACCACAGGGGGCGCCGGAGGGCTGCAGGTGTCTCACTTGCCTTGCTGCACAGAACTAAGGGCTAGATTCAGGTAGGGGGACGTAGGTTTATGCGGGCGTAGCGTATCCTATTTACGCTACGCCTCCGTAACTTAGACGGAGCAAGTGCATTATTCACAAAGCACTTGCTCCGTAAGTTGCGGCGGCGTAGCGTAAATCTGCCGGCGTAAGCGCGCCGAATTCAAATTGTCAGGAGGTGGGCGTGTTTTATGTAAATAAAACATGACGCCACGTAAATGACGTTTCTAACGAACGTCCGTGAACGTATCCCAGTGCGCATGCTCCTAATCACGTCGCAAATAGTCAATGCTTTCGACGTGAACGTAATTTACGCAAAGCCCTATTCGCGAACGACTTACGCAAAGGACGTAAAAATTTTAAAATTCGACGCGGGAACGACGTCCACACTTAACATTGGCTATGCCTCATATAGCAGGAGTAACGTTACGCCGGAAAAAGCCTTACGCAAACGACGTAAAAAAAATCCGCCGGGCGCACGTACGTTTCTGAATCGGCGTCTCCAGCTCATTTGCATATTCTACGCTGAAATCGACGGCAGCGCCACCTAGCGGCCAGCGTAAATATGCAACTAAGATACGACGACGTAAGAGACTTATTGTAGATTTATAGCCAGATTCAGAAAGATCTGCCTAACGTTAGGCAGGCGTAGCGTATCTCATATACGCTACGCCGCTGTAAGTTAGAGAGGCAAGTGCTGTATTCACAAAGCACTTGCGTCCTAAGTTACGGCGGCGTAGCGTATATGGGCCGGCGTAAGCGCGCCTAATTCAAATTAGCAAGGCAGTGGGCGTGTTGTATTAAAATGAACCGTGACCCCATGCAAATGAGGGGCTGAACGAACGGCGCATGCGCCGTCCGTGGACGTATCCCAGTGCGCATTGCTCCAACTTACGCCGCAAAGACTTATTGGTATCGACGTGAACGTAAATTACGTCCAGCCCCATTCACGGACGACTTTTCAAAATTCGACGCGGTTTCCGACGTCCATACGTAACATTGGCTGGGCCAGCTTTTTGGTGGAATAACTTTAGGCCTGAAAACGCCTTATGCAAACGGCATATCTTTACTGCGACGGGCAAGTGTACGTTCGTGAATAGGCGTATCTCGCTGATTTACGCATTCTAGGCGTAAAACAGCGTTCACGCCCCTAGCGGCCAGCCTAAATAGAAAGCTAAGATACGACGGCGCATCTTAGCTAGATTTAAGTGTATCTCAATATGAGAATACACTTAAATATACGACGGCTTAGATTCAGAGTTACGACGGCGTATCTACTGATACGCCGGCCTAACTCTTTCTGAATCTGGATATTAAGGGTCAGATCCTCAAAAGAGATACGCAGGCGTATCTGCTGTTCCGCCGGCGTATCCCTGTTTCTATCTTTGGAACTGATCCACAGAATCAGTTTCCAAGAGATAGACAGAAGATCCGGCAGGTGTAATAGTTTTACACTGCCGGATCTTAAGATGCAATACCGCGACCGCCGCTGGGGGCATTCATCGTCGAAATTACGCGTCGGGTATGCTAATGAGGAGTTACGTCGATCCTCAAAGCTTTTCCGCGTTCGCTACGTCGCCGCTACACTTTTGTAAAGCAGCCCTACTTTTACACAGCAGGCGTACTGCTGTGTAAAGTATGGCCGTCCTTCCCGCGTCAAATTTTAAAATTTTACGTCGATTGCGTAAGCCGTACGGGAATACGGAAATACGCTACGCGCCGATCAAAAAATGACGTCACGTCGCGCAAAGCACGTCGGGAAATTTGCGTCACAAGCATGCGCAGTACGTCCGGCGCGGGAGCGCGCCTAATTTAAATGGGACTCGCCCCATTAGATTAGGAACGCCTTGCACCGGACGGATTTGAGTTACACCGCCGCAAATTTCCAGGTAAGTGTGTTGTGGATCGATACCTAACTTAGGAAATTTGCGGCAGTGTAACTTAAATCTCTTAAGTTATGTTGCGCTGCGGGGCTGTGGATCTGGCCCTAAGTTCCAAATTTCGATCACATATAAGAAGGCCGATGCCTCGTAGATGTGTGTGTGTGTCCAGATTAGAGTTTGCTTGTTTTAGATGACAGTTTGTACAAATTAACACCACTTAGTAACATAAGTATTAATGGAGGTGATAATGGGGGCCATGTACCTGGCTGGAGACCATTAATATTGACTCAGTATTAGCATCCTAAGTGGCTTGCAGTGGCCCCCCCTGCTGGCCCCTCGGTAAGTAAGACTTGTCTGATGAGCCGCCTCCTGGGGCTCCTGCAATATCCTGCCGCTCTACCAGGAACAGGTTCTCCCTCAGACCGACATCCATACACAACTCTGTCCCCTCCCCCCCCATCCCAATGAAGACAAGCAATTATCAAAAACAAAACAAACTTATAATTTGCATATATATAGGTTGGAAATACACTGCAAAAAAAAAAAAGATCACTTTTTAATCAGAGTACAGTAAAACTTTGGATTGTGAGCATAATTATTTGCAGAAACATGCTTGTAATCCAAAGCACTTGTATATCAAAGCAAATTTCCCCATCAGAAATAATGGAGACTCAATTGATTTGTTCCACAACCATTTATTCATAAATCCTTCAGTTTATAGTCCATATAAAAAGATTATAGCGATGTGATTGGTTGTGTAACCATTCGGCATGTGCAAAAGGGAAACATTTGTTTTGTTTTGTTTTAATTCGTTATTTAATTAATTTTGTTAAAGTGGAGGTTCACCCTTTAAAAAAAATTCTGACATCACATGGAGTCGCGCCATCCTACTGACAGAATGCTGTGTTTTTTTTTTTTTTTCTCAGCACATACCTCTGAATCCCGATTTTCACCTCACGGCAATCCCGCGGGAGTGGGCGTTCCCAAGCACTGCCTGTGATTGACAGGCTTCTGAACGGCGCCATATAGAGCCGCACCGACGTTCGGGTTTTTTCCGTGATTGCCGTGAGGTGAAAATCGGGATTAAGAGGTATTTGCTGGGAAAAAAAAACAAAACACTGGCATTCTGTCGGTAGGATGGCGCGACTCCGTGTGATGTCCGAATTTTTTTTTGAGGGTGAACCTCCACTTTAAGTTAGATTCGTTACATGTGTTAAATTCGTTTTCGGAAATTCGTTAGTTTTCGATCGAATTTCGAAAAATCCGGTCAAATTCGAAAATATTTCGACCGGATTCAATAATATTTCAATCGGATTCGAAAACAATTCGATTCGAAAACAAATTCGAATGAAAATTTAAAGCAAATTCGAATCAAAATCTAAAAAATATAAATCGATTTCTACAAAAGAATACAATAAAATAGAGTATAAAATAATAAAACAATAGAATGAAAATCAAAGAATAGTAAAGAACAGAATGGAATTTAATAGAATGTAATCAAATACAATAGAATATGACCTGGCGGCTTCTTCTATCTATCTTCTATCTATCTTCCATTTTCTGAAATTCGAAATTCATATAGAATGAACTCAAATTCGAATAGAAAAATATTAGAAGAGTAGAATAATCAAATATATATATATATATATATATATATATATATATATATATATATATATATATATATATATATATATATATATGTGTATATATATATATAAAATATAAAATATATTTTAATCTACTCTATTCTAATATTTTTCTATTCGAATTTGAGTTCATTCTATATGAATCTCGAATTTCAGAAGATGGTTATATATATAAATGTAACTTTATGGGCCAGATTCACGTAGATCAGCGGATCTTTAGATCCGCGTGATCTATCTGATTTAAGATACGCTGCCGCAAGTTTGAGAGGCAAGTGGCTAATTCACAAACCACTTACCTCCAAACTTGCGGCGGCGGATCGTAAAACCCCCGGCGGAATTCAAATTCCGCGGCTAGGGGGAGTGTACTATTTAAATCAGGCGCGTTCCCGCGCCGATTTAAATGAGCATGCGCCGTCCGCGAAATTTCCCGGCGTGCATTGCTCCCACTGACGTCACTAGGACGCCAGTGGTTTCGACGTGAGCGTAACTTGCGACGCGCGGGTTTCTAAATCGGCGTACGCAAACGACGTAAAAAAATTCAAACTCGACGCGGGAACGACGGCTATACCTAACATTGGCTGCGCCTCATAGAAGCAGGGGTAAGTATACGCCGGGAAAACCGCTACGGAAACGTCGTAAGAAACTGCGTCGGGTCCGCGTACGTTCGTGAATTCGCGCATCTCGCTGATTTACATACTATTCAGTGTAAATCAGCGGGAACGCCCCTCCCCCCCCCCCCCGCGCCATTTTCAAATTGAAAATAAGATCGACGGTGTAACACAGTGTAACACTTGCGGATCTTAGCCATATCTATGCGTAACTGATTCTATGAATCAGGCGCATAGATACGACCAGTTTAAAGCGGGAGTTCACCCAATTAGGATTTTTTTTCTATTTCCCCCTTAGATTCCTGCTCGTTTTGTCTAGGGGAATCGGCTAGTTGTTTTAAAATATGATCCGTACTTACCGTTTACGAGATGCATCTTCTCCGTCGCTTCCGGGTATGGGTCTTCGGGAGCGGGCGTTCCTTCTTGATTGACAGTCTTCCGAGAGGCTTCCGACGGTCGCATCCATCGCGTCACTCGTAGCCGAAAGAAGCCGAACGTCGGTGCGGCTCTATACTGCGCCTGCGCACCGACGTTCGGCTTCTTTCGGAAAATCGTGACGCGATGGATGCGACCGTCGGAAGCCTCTCGGAAGACTGTCAATCAAGAAGGAATGCCCAGTCCCGCAGCCCATACCCGGAAGCGGCGGAGAAGATGCATCTCGTAAACGGTAAGTACGGATCATATTTTAAAACAACTTGCCGATTCCCCTAGATAAAACGAGCATGAAGCTAAGGGGAAAATGTGTTCTCTGAGGGTGAACCTCCGCTTTAAGTCAGAGATACAACGGCGTATCTCTTTGTGAATCTGGCCCTATAGATATATATAAGAGACTTACGTCAGTCGTATCTTGGACAAATTCTGGCGCATCTGATTCTTTGAATCAGGCGCATAGATACGACGCCTCACATTCGGACTTACGACGGCGTATCTGGAGATACGCCGTCGTAAATCCTTTGTGAATCCGGCCCTCTTGCTTTCATTTCGGTGGAGTTTTGAACAGGTACTCTTTAGAAACAGACGCACGGTTTAAATAACACAGGTCTAAGTGGGATTTAAGCTCTTTGATTTCTTGATTCTCTGAAAATGTGGATTTACTGGTAAGACCGGTTTGATTAATCTATTTATATTCAGAATGCTAAAATGGTGCCAAAAAATTGTGTGCAGTGAAATGACACGAACCGTGAGACCGAAAGTACAAAATGCGGTGACAACAACCCATGGAGAGCCGGTCTGTCTGTTCAGAGAAGGACTTTCTCTGGTCCCTATTAATGTAGTCATATGATCCAACACAGGTTGTGTTCCTGTGGCAATGTCCAATGTTGGGCCCCACATACATAGTATGATAGAGGAAGCAGGTGGCAGCAATGGAGGGTGTCCATGGCGGCCTGGAAATGCCCCCTCTGCAGCGGAGTGGCATACAGAAGCAGTGGTTGGAGGATTGGTGTTGCCTATCCTTTAGGGGTTCATGCAGGGACGCCAACAGGAATTATGAGGCCCCTTACACAGCTTCAGAGCTTCAGGCATGGGCCCCCTGGAGCAGAGCCCCGGGGGGGGGGGGGGGGGGTGCTGTCGCCTGTAAATGAGAAGCGGGGGGGGGGCGCTGCCGCGAATTGAGAAGTGGGGTAGCCATCCTGGGCCCTTTATATATATATAGGGACCTCCGGACCTCTAAAAAAAAAAAAAATTGTCCCTTTAATAAATAATAAAATAAAAATATATTAAAAAATATATATTTTTTTATAAAAAATAAATTAAAAAAAGGGGGGGTTGCCATCTGGGGTCCTGGGGGCCCACGGGCCCCTGGGGACCTCTGGACCTCTAAAAAAAATAAAAAAAATGGCCCTTTAATAAAAAATTAAATAAAAATATATTAAACAAAATATATATATTTTTTTATAAAAAATAAATAAAAAAAGGGGGTGTTGCCATCCGGGGGACCTCTGGACCTCTAAAAAAAATAAAATGTTTTTAATCTTTTTTTAATAAAGGGGGTTGCCATCCGGGCCCCTGGGGACCCCCTTACAGGTGTACTGCCTGTACCCCCCCTGATGGCGGCCCTGGGTTCATGTACTTGGGCATCAGAGCTTCTGCATTGCTTTGATTTGCTTTTGAACGGCTTCATGTGATTAGTTTATTATTTCCTTTGAGTTCCTTTTTTTTTTTTACCTTTTATCACTAAATTAACTCTCTAAATTATGACATACTGATGGGCCATCCACAGCCTCTTTGTTCATCCACATCACATATTCCAAGAGGCTGTAGTTCACTGGGTGCCAGGGCCGGTGCTATCAGTAGGTGCCCTGCATAGGGCGCCTGGCCACTGGTTTTCCTACTCTCTTCTCTTTTCTCTGCAGCAAGCAACTAAGTCAGCAGGCAGCCGGAGCTCCATTCGCACTTAGGCCCAGATTCTCAAAGGACTTACGACGGCGCAGCGCCATGTGCGCCGTCGTAAGTCCTAATCTGGGCCGTCGTATCTATGCAACTGATTCATAGAATCAGTTACGCATAGATATCCATTAGATCCGACAGGCGTAAGTCTCTTACGCCGTCGGATCTAAACTGCAAATTTTTTTTGCCCGCTAGGTAGCGCTTCCGTCGATTTCCGCGTCGAGTATGCAAATTAGCTAGATACGCGAATTCCCAAACATCCGCGCGGCCGACGCAGTAAAGTTATGACGTTTACGTTAGGCTTTTCCCGGCGTAAAGTTGCCCCTGCTATATGAGGCGCAGCCAATGTTAAGTATGGCCGTCGTTCCCGCGTCGAAAATTTATAAAATTACGTCGTTTGCGTAAGTCGTCCGTGAATGGTGCTGGACGTAATTTACGTTCACGTCAAAACCAATGACGTCCTTGCGACGTCATTTAGAGCAATGCACGCTGGGATATTTTAGGGGCGGCGCATGCGCAGTTCGTTCGGCGCGGGGACGCGCTTCATTTAAATGATACACGCCCCCTACCCGCCGAATTTGAATTCCGCCGGGTGATTTACGCTACGCCGCCGCAACTTTACAGGCAAGTGCTTTGTGAATAAAGCACTTGCCTGAAAAACTTGCGGCGGCGTAACGTAAATGAGATACGTTACGCCCGCACAGAGATACGCCGATCTCTGTGAATCTGGGCCATTTAATTTTTTTTCACCGATGGAAAACAAACCGATGGGGCCCACACACGATCGGTTTGTCCGATGAAAAAAGTCCATCGGTTCCGCTTTCATCGGACAAACCGATCGTGTGTACAGGGCTTTACTGTGCCCCGTGTACAAAGCCAGTTCCATAAAGACAGGGGGGCAGATCCACATACAATTGCATGGGCGCAGCGTATGTGAGATACGCTACGCCGCTGTAACTTACTTTTGGAAGCTTTGAATCCAGAAAGTAGTGTATCTCTCGCGGCGTAACGGCACCTAATTCAAATCGGCGAGTAGGGGGCGTGTTTCATTTAAATGAAGCGCGTCCCCACGCCGAACGAACTGCGCATGCGCCGTCCCTAAATTTCCCGCCGTGCATTTCGCTAAATGACGTCGCAAGGACGTCATTGGTTTTGACGTGGACGTAAATTACGTCCAGCCCCATTCACGGACGACTTACGCAAAAAAAAAAATTATTTTCAAATTCGACGCGGGAACGACGGCCATACTTAACATTGCGTACGTCACCAAATAGCAGCTTTAACTATACGCTGAAAAAAGCCGAACGGAAACGACGTAAAAGAATGCGACGGCCGCTCGTACGTTCGTGGATCATCGGAAATAGCAAATTTGCATACTCAACGCAGAATGCGACGGGAACGCCACCCAGCGGACGCCGAAGAATTGCATCTACGATCCGAAGGCGTACGAAGACGCACGCCTGTCGGATCTAACCCAGATGCCGTCGTATCTTGTTTTGAGGATTCAAAACAAAGATACGACGCGGGAAATTTGAAAGTACGCCGGCGTATCAGTAGATACGCCGGCGTACTCGCTTTGTGGATCTGCCCCATGGTGTGACCAGTTTAGTGTGGAGGAACTCAAGTTTCCTGCACAGAGCCCTGACCTCAGCCCTACTGAATTGATTTGTGATGAATTGGAATTGTGAATGCGAGTCGGGTCTTCTCATCCAACATGCAGCTTACTGAGGAGAAGCCTCTTATCTCGCACTGTGTCTTCACTATCTGCAGCAGACCCTGACCCTCCATAATACACAGGACCTCTCTGCAGGCTGTTTAATTTGGCCTGACAACAACCCACAGTCCTCGAGTGAACTGCACCCGGGGCACCCTCGGCCTAAACTGAGGAAGAAATTATTATTTTTTTATATATATATATATATATATTTTTTTGGGGGATATTTATTATAGCAAAAAGTTAAAAAATATATATATATTTTTTTTCAAAATAAAGGTGCCCGGGCAATGCGGGACACATGGTCACTCTACCAGGAACTCAATGAAGGAATGTTGGGAACCCCTTAAATGGGCACAGCAGGTATGCAGACCCAGGAACTTATCCCATAGGTAGTAGGAACCCCATGTAAAGGGCAAAGCAGGTGGTCAGAGCCAGGAACTCAGTGCAGGGATGGTGGGAAACCTTCATAATGACCACAGCAGGTGTACAGTCCTGGGAACTTAGTGAAGGGATGGTGGGAGCTTATCATAAGGAGCAAAGCAGGTGTTCAAATCTGGGAACTCAGCACAGGGATGGTGGGAACCCCCCATAACGGGCACAGCAGGTGTACAGACCTGGGAACTCAGCACAGGGATGGTGGGAACCCCTCATAATGGGCACAGCAGGTGTACAGACCCAGGAACTCAGCACAGGGATGGTGGGAACCCCTCATAATGGGCACAGCAGGTGTACAGACCCAGGAACTCAGCACAGGGATGGTGGGAACCCCTCATAATGGGCACAGCAGGTGTACAGACCCGGGAACTCAGCACAGGGATGATGGGAACCCCTCATAATGGGCACAGCAGGTGTACAGACCCAGGAACTCAGCACAGGGGTGGTGGGAACCCCTCATAATGGGCACAGCGGGTGTACAGACCTGGGAACTCAGCACAGGGATGGTGGGAACCCCTCATAATGGGCACAGCAGGTGTACAGACCCAGGAACTCAGCACAGGGATGGTGGGAACCCCTCATAATGGGCACAGCAGGTGTACAGACCCGGGAACTCAGCACAGGGATGATGGGAACCCCTCATAATGGGCACAGCAGGTGTACAGACCCAGGAACTCAGCACAGGGGTGGTGGGAACCCCTCATAATGGGCACAGCGGGTGTACAGACCTGGGAACTCAGCACAGGGATGGTGGGAACCCCTCATAATGGGCACAGCAGGTGTACAGACCCGGGAACTCAGCACAGGGATGGTGGGAACCTCTCATAATGGGCATAGCGGGTGTAAAGACCCGGGAACTCAGCACAGGGATGGTGGGAACTCCTCATAATGGGCACAGCAGGTATACAGACCCAGGAACTCGGTACAAGGATGGTGGGACCCCCTCATAATGGGCACAGCAGGGATACAGACCCGGGAACTCAGCACAGTGATGGTGGGAACCCCTCATAATGGGCACAGCAGGTGTACAGACCCGGGAACTCAGCACAGGGATGGTGGGAACCTCTCATAATGGGCATAGCGGGTGTAAAGACCCGGGAACTCAGCACAGGGATGGTGGGAACTCCTCATAATGGGCACAGCAGGTATACAGACCCAGGAACTCGGTACAAGGATGGTGGGACCCCCTCATAATGGGCACAGCAGGGATACAGACCCGGGAACTCAGCACAGTGATGGTGGGAACCCCTCATAATGGGCACAGCAGGTGTACAGACCCGGGAACTCAGCACAGGGATGGTGGGAACCTCTCATAATGGGCATAGCGGGTGTAAAGACCCGGGAACTCAGCACAGGGATGGTGGGAACTCCTCATAATGGGCACAGCAGGTATACAGACCCAGGAACTCGGTACAAGGATGGTGGGACCCCCTCATAATGGGCACAGCAGGGATACAGACCCGGGAACTCAGCACAGGGATGGTGGGAACCCCTCATAATGGGCACAGCAGGGATACAGACCCGGGAACTCAGCACAGAGCTCTCTCACCAACAGAGTCCCTGAGAGATAGAGACGACAGTCAGGGGGTTTATTGCTGCTTTCATACTTGTAGTGAGATGCCAGTAAATGAAGAGAACGGTGATCATGTTTGTGGACAGTGCAGAGGAGTTGTTTTTCTCTTGTTGTTTTGCCTTTTATATTAGTACGGGATTTTTTTTTTTTTGCTGTTGTAGATGTAAACACTTCAGCACATTCTGTACATTGCAGGCTTGGCTTGCAATGTACCATAGAAAAATGTATTGATAACATACTTTCTGTTCTTACTAAATATAGCGATGACAACGACGTATTTCTGAAAGAAGGAACAAGTACAGAAGACACAAGTGCAATGTTCATTACCAACCACCAGGGGAGCTGTTCTTCTCACTGATCACCAATGTAAGGAACATTCTTCTCACTGATCACCAATGTAAGGGACATTCTTCCCACTGATCACCAATGTAAGGGACATTCTTCCCACTGATCACCAATGTAAGGAACATTCTTCCCACTGATCACCAATGTAAGGGACATTCTTCCTACTGATCACCAATGTAAGGGACATTCTTCTCACTGATCACCAATGTAAGGGACATTCTTCCCACTGATCACCAATGTAAGGGACATTCTTCTCACTGATCACCAATGTAAGGGACATTCTTCTCACTGATCACCAATGTAAGGGACATTCTTCCCACTGATCACCAATGTAAGGGACATTCTTCTCACTGATCACCAATGTAAGGGACATTCTTCTCACTGATCACCAATGTAAGGGACATTCTTCTCACTGATCACCAATGTAAGGGACATTCTTCTCACTGATCACCAATGTAAGGAACATTCTTCTCACTGATCACCAATGTAAGGAACATTCTTCTCACTGATCACCAATGTAAGGGACATTCTTCCCACTGATCACCAATGTAAGGAACATTCTTCCCACTGATCACCAATGTAAGGGACATTCTTCTCACTGATCACCAATGTAAGGGACATTCTTCTCACTGATCACCAATGTAAGGGACATTCTTCTCACTGATCACCAATGTAAGGGACATTCTTCTCACTGATCACCAATGTAAGGGACATTCTTCCCACTGATCACCAATGTAAGGAACATTCTTCTCACTGATCACCAATGTAAGGGACATTCTTCTCACTGATCACCAATGTAAGGAACATTCTTCCCACTGATCACCAATGTAAGGAACATTCTTCTCACTGATCACCAATGTAAGGAACATTCTTCTCACTGATCACCAATGTAAGGAACATTCTTCCCACTGATCACCAATGTAAGGGACATTCTTCCCACTGACCACCAATGTAAGGAACATTCTTCCCACTGATCACCAATGTAAGGAACATTCTTCCCACTGATCACCAATGTAAGGGACATTCTTCTCACTGATCACCAATGTAAGGGACATTCTTCTCACTGATCACCAATGTAAGGGACATTCTTATCACTGATCACCAATGTAAGGAACATTCTTCCCACTGACCACCAATGTGAGTTTTATTTTTCCCACCGCCCACCATTGTAAAGATCATCCCTCCCTCCCAATGACCCCCAAAGAGAGAGGCATTCTTTTCACTGACCACCAGTATAAGGGACATTCCTCCTACTGATCACCAGTGTAAGGGGCATTTTTGCCATTGACCCCAATGGATTGGTTTTAAGTATGGGTTCCCCAAACCCAAAAATCATTTTAGGGGTTCTTCTGGGCTAAAGAAGCTGAGCTAAACCATTGTTTTTTTTTTAAATAAACCATGTTGGGTCATTTAACTCGGAAAGACTGAGGACTCCTTGTGGCAGAGAAGAGGTATTGCAGGGGGCAGCTCTGGATTGAAATTGGGTATTGCAGCTTCAACTGCGGTATTCTTTGACTTTTAATCATTGTTTATTCGATCCAAAATCAAAGAAAAAAAATAAAGTTTTGGCTTCAGCTATAGTTGAAGGGAGAAAAGGTAACAGTGACTTTGTACCTCGCCTCGGATGAGTGATCAGCTACAGCAACAAACTTGCTGACGCAAGTTTGTTGCTGTAGCCAGGGCCGCCATCAGGGAGGTACAGGCAGCACACCTGTAAGGGGCCCGGAGACCCACAGGCAACCAGATGGCAACCCCCCTGTTTTTATTTATTTTTTATAAAAAAATATATATTTTTTTTAATATATTTTTATTTTATTTTTTTATTAAAGGGCCAATTTTTTTTTTTAGGGGTCCAGAGGTCCCCAGGGGCCCGGAGATCCCCAGGGCCCTGGATGACAGCCCCCCTTTTTTTATAAAAATTTTTTTTTTTATATATTTTATTTCTTTTATTTTGTATATATATATATTATATTATTATTATTATTATTATTATTATTATTATTATTATTATTATTAAAGGGCCCAGAGGGCCCCAGATGGCAACCCCCCTTTTTTTTATAATTTTTTAATTTCTTTTTTATATTTTATTTCTTTCATATATATATATATATATATATATATATATATATATATATATATATATATATATATATATATATATAATTTTATTAATGGGGTTAAGAGGTCCCCAGGGCCCCATGTGGCAAACTCCCTTTTTTTTATTTATTTTTTTATTAAAGGGCCCTGGATGGCAACCCCCCCTTTTTTTTTATAAATGTTTATTTTTATTTTTTTATATTTTTTTATTTTTTATTAAAGGGCCCAGAGATTTCTTTTTTTTATTAAAGGACCCAGAGGTCCCGGATGGCAACCCCCCTTTTTTTGTAATTTATTTTTCGAAAAAATATATATGTATATATATATATATATATATATATATATATATATTTTATTAAAGGGCCCAGAGGTTCCCAGGACCACAGATGGCAACCCCCCTTTTTAAAAATAAATACATTTAAATATATATTTTTTATATATATATATTTTTCTTTTTATTAAAGGGCCCAGCCAAAGGTCCCCAGGGCCCCGGATGGCTACCCCCCTTTTTTATATATATTTTTCTATATTTCTTATTTTTTTGTAAAGGCCCCCCCCCCGTTTCTCAATTCGTGGCAGCCTCCCCACTTCTCTTCTCCAGGGGGCCCATGCCTGAAGCTGTGTAAGGGGCCCCATAATTCCTGGCTGTAGCTGATCACCCATCCGAGGCAAGAGCTGCGATTTCCAGTCTCAATGTTCAGTTAAATGGTAACTCCGGGGTGGTGGGAGGTTTGTAATGACTGGCGGAGGGACTGCTTTTCCATCAGCGGCATGCCATCCTAATTCCTCCACTACAATGTTCTTCCAACTTAGGAAAAGGTCAAAACATGAAACGGTGATGGTGAAAGTCGGTCGGATTCCTCGCCAGCGTTCCGTTATTCGGAGAAGGGCGGGGCAAGTCAACAGATTTTCAGTGGAAATACATGGTGGAATGTCCTTATGAGCTGACCAAGAAAATGTATCTGAATTCCAATTCTTTTTAAAGCTACACAAAAATGTTCATAAAAATGTATATAGCCCTCAATAGCCATAAAGGATAGAAATGCTCTTTATGTGCACCAAACCCAGATATTACCTTGTAAATAAATCAGTGACATCAGTGGCGGCTGGTGCTCAACATTTTTGGGGGACGCAAACAAAAAAAACCCATAAATTGCAGCAACTGTGCCCATTAAATGCAGCCACTGTGCCCATCAAACGCAGCCACTGTTCCCATCAATTCCCACCACTGTGCCATCAAATGCAGCCACTGGCTTATCAAACGCAGACACTGTACCAATAAATCGCCGCCACTGTGCCATCAAACGCTGCCACTGTACCCATCAATTGCTGACACTGTGCCCATCAATTGCTGACACTGTACCTATCAATTGCTGACAATGTGCCCATCAATTGCTGCTACTGTGCCCATCAATTGCCCCTACTGTGCCCATCAACTGCTGCCAGTGTGCTCATCAACTGCTGCCAGTGTGCCCATCAACTGCCGATACTGTGCCCATCAACTGCTGCCAGTGTGCTCATCAATTGCCGCTACTGTGCCCATCAATTGCTGCGAGTGTGCCCATCAATTGCCACTACTGTGCCCATCAATTGCTGACACTGTGCCCATCAATTGCTGACACTTTGCCCATCAACTGCCGATACTGTGACCATCAACTCCTGCCAGTGTGCCCAACAACTGCAGCTACTGTGCCCACCAATTGCTGCCAGTGTGCCCATCAACTGCAGCTACTGTGCCCATCAATTGCTGCCAGTGAGCCCATCAACTGCAGCTACTGTGCCCACCAATTGCTGCCAGTGTGCCCATCAATTGCCGCTACTGTGCCCATCAAATGCTGCCACTGTGCATCACCCGGCACTAACCTTGTCTGGGTGAGGCATCGGGTCACGGCGGCGGGGTCCTCCGCGCTCCTCGATGTCTTCTCCCGTCCTCTCTTCCCATCCTCTGCTATGATTGGATGCCTGATAGGCGGCGTCCAATCACAACACCTGTCGTTTCAGCCAATCAGGTGACAGGTAACAGACCCAAGCACCTGATTGGCTGAGAGGCGGTTCAGTGTTAGGAAAGCGATTAATTTGCTTTTCTAACACAACCCTGAGTAAACAACCAGCGTCCAGCATGGCGCCTGCTGTTCACCTTTTTGGACGCCTATTAGAGCCTATGGTCAGGTGCTTCCAAAAAAATACCCCACCGCTGTAAATCAGGTGCCCGGCGCCCGAAAAGGGTATTCTACAGGGTCTCTTCTTTCATGTTTGATGGGTTTAAGAATGGGATTTTTTAGCAAAACAATGCAAATTTTAAAGTGTGCGAAAAAAAAAAATTGCCCCCATAGACGAGTGGTTAGGCCGTCATTGAGGGTGAAATGCGTCATGTATAAGAGGAGTAACTACCACCATTTTATTCTACAGGGTCTCTTCTTTCATGTTTGATGGGTTGACAAAAGAGATACGACGGCGTATCTCTGTTTTAGGGTCTTCCTAACTATGCGACTGATTCATAGAACGCATAGCTAGCCCTAAGATCCGACAGGTGTAATTGTTTTACACTGTCGGATCTTAGGATGCAAAACCTCGGCTGCCGCTGGGGGGAGTTTGCGTCGTAAACCAGCGTCGGGTATGCAAATTAGTAGTTACGGCGATCCACGACGGTTTTTCGCGTTCGCTACGTCGCTGCTAGTCTAGTTTCCCGTCGCAAAGTTAGTCGTCGTTTTAGCTGCCCTAACTTTACACAGCACACGTATATGCTGTATAAAGTATGGCCGTCGCTCCCGCGTCGAAATAAATTTTTTTTTTGTTCTTGCGTAAAAGACGTCCGGGAATACGAAAGTACGCTACGCACGTCGCCGTTCGAAAAAATGACGTCACTTCGCACAAAGCACGGCGGGAATTTCAAAACGGAGCATGCGCAGTAGGTCCGGCGCGGGAGCGCGCCCAATTTAATTGGCACACGCCCCTTTGAATTACGCGGGCTTACGCCGGAGGCCGCCGGCGTAAGTTTTCATGCAAGTGCTTGGTGAATCAGGCACTTGCGATGAAAACTTGCGGCGGTGTAACGTACCTACGATACGTTACGCCGCCGCAGTTCTATGTGAATCTGGGCCGGAATTTTTTAGCAAAAAAATGCAGATATTAAAGTGTGCGAAAATTTTTAAAAAATTGCCGCCGTAGACGAGTGGTAAAGCTGTCATTGAGGGTGAAATGCGTCATGTGCAGGGGGAGTAACTACCACCATTTTATTCTACAGGGTCTCTGCTTTCATGTTTGTTGGGTTTAAATTGAATTTTTTTGCAAAAAGATGCAGATATTAACGTGTGCGAAAAGTAAAAAAATTGCCCCCGTAGACGAGTGGTTAGACCGCCATTGAGGGTGAAATGCGTCATGTATAAGAGGAGTAATGATGTAAAAGAAGCCATGCAGTGTTTCTAATAAAGATTTTAAAATGAACAAAAAAAAAAAAAAAGCAGTGTTGTGGTTTTCGGGACGTTTGTTCAGGATTGCAGGGAGGAGGCGGGTCCCATATCGGTCCTGGACCTTCTAGCCATTGGTTGCATGAAAGTCATCTTGGAAAAGATCCCAATGATTGTTTGTCTCGTATGGCAGATAACACAGCGAGAGCCCAACAATCTAAAGTCTCCTTTGTAAATTGGCGGATAAGGAGGCAGGAACGTTCCGCAGCGCACAGCCTGATTTCTCCCCCAGGGATGCGCCGTGTGTGCTCAGAAGATCGACGTGCACTTTGACCATCATGGTGGAGATAGGCGGGCACATTGACTCCCGTGTGAGCGCGGCCGTAGCCTTGTACCGGGATCACGACAAGGCCAAGAGGAGGCGTGTACACTTCTGGGCCCGCTGCCCTCCAATCCCCGGCGCTCTGCTACAATCAGCAAACCTTCTGCCAGAAAACTTCATAAAAAAGAAAAAAAAAAAAATAAGTATTTTTTTCTTCCAGGGAGAATTATAATCCGGAGCAATTAGCGATCGATCGTGTAAATGTGACGTCGCGTGCTTGTCCTTCCAATAAAGATTATTGAGGGTCGGCTCATTCCGCAACGCGTTACATTTCCGATAGCCCATTCACTTCCAATGGTGTGAAAAAGTCTTCTGGGGCCGGTCTGCTTACTTTCTAATACAGAACGCTGTAATTCTTTGCCATGCCTCTGAAATGAATTTAATTTATTTAACCACGTCAACTCCGCTTTTCATGACCAGGCCATTTTTTGCGACATGGCGCTGCGTTACTTTAACCACTTAAGGACCCCCTACCGACGATATATACGTCGGCAGAATGGCGCGGCTGGGCACATCCACGTACGTGGCTCTTTAAGCCCAGCCGTGGGGTCGCGCGGGCGCGTGCACGTGACTCGGTCCGAAGCTCCGTGGCCGCAGGACTCGCGGACCCGATCGCCGCTGGAGTCCCGCAATCGGTCCCCTGAGCTGAAGAACGGGGAGAGCTGTGTGTAAACACAGCTTCCCCGTTCTTCACTGTGGCGGCGTCATCGATCGTGTGTTCCCTAATATAGGGAATCACAATCGATGACGTCACACCTACAGCCACAACCCCCTACAGTTGTAAACACACACTAGGTGAAGCATAACTCCTACAGCGCCCCCTGTGGTTAACTCCCAAACTGCAACAGTCATTTTCACAATAAACAATGCATTTTAAATGCATTTTTTTGCTGTGAAAATGACAATGGTCCCAAAAATGTGTCAAAATTGTCCGAAGTGTCCGCCATAATGTCGCAGTCACGAAAAAAAATCGCTGATCGCCGCCATTTGTAGTAAAAAAAATTATAAAAATGCAATAAAACTATCCCCTATTTTGTAAACGCTATACATTTTGCGCAAACCAATCGATAAACGCTTATTGCAATTTTTTTCCCCAAAAATAGGTAGAAGAATGCGTGTCGGCCTAAACTGAGGGAAAAAAACTTTTTTTTATATATTTTTGGGGGATATTTATTATGGTAAAAAGTAAAAAATATAATTTTTTTTCAAAATTGTCGCTCTATTTTTGTTTATAGCGCAAAAACTAAAAACCGCAGAGGTGATCAAATACCACCAAAAGAAAGCTCTATTTGTGGGGAAAAAAGGACACCAATTTTGTTTGGGAGCCACGTCGCACGACCGCGCAATTGTCAGTTAAAGCGACGCAGTGCCGAATATCATTTTTTTTCAAAATTGTTGCTCTATTTTTGTTTATAGCGTAAAAACTAAAAACCGCAGAGGTGATCAATTACCACCAAAAGAAAGCTCTATTTGCGGGGAAAAAATTACGCCGATTTTGTTTGGGAGCTACGTCGCAGGACCGCGCAATTGTCAGTTAAAGCGACGCAGTGCCGAATCGCAAAAAGTGCTCCGGTCTTTGATCAGCAATATGATCCGGGGGTTAAGTGGTTAATATACTTTCTATCTCCATGGCAGCGGACGGGAACATTTAATCCAGGCACAGAGGGTAGCAGAATGACACTCGTGTTCATTATTGTTACATCAGAGTCGGGATTAGTTTGTCCCGTCCAAGAACCATCCCAGCTCCATATTGGCTCTGGAACCCTGGGGGGGGGGGGGGGGGGGGGGATGTGTATAAACGCTATGGCCAGTGCAAACTGTCAGTACGCATTTGTGTACACCGCCATCTCCCGGGGGGCGTTCGTTACAAACTGAACCCGTATAAAAAAAAAACTCCCCTCGATATCCTGCTATTGTTTAAATGCATTTATTTGGTAAGTGATATGTTAGTACATCTGAAAAGCAATAACGGAGCTGCGCTGCCAAGATTCCGCGGCTGTTCCGCCAAACAAACTGCATCCACTTAGCGGAACAGAGCGAGGCTTGTATTTGGCTTTTCTCTCCCTTTTTTTTTTTTACTGACGCTCCGTTTCCTTCAAATGTCAAATGATTAAAAACAGGATTGGATTTGCTGCGTATTTGGATTGGCGATTAAATCTGCAGAAAATTATTATTTTTTCATGCGCCGTTGGTAAAAGAATCCCAGTGCGCATGCTCGAAATTACGCCGCAAATCGTCAATGCTTTAGACGTGAACGTAACTTACGTACAGCCCTATTCGCGAACGACTTACGGAAACGACGGAAAATTTGATGCTGGCCCGACGTCCATACTTAACATAGGATACGCCTCATATAGCAGGTGTAACTTTACGCCGGAAAAAGCCTAACGTAAGTGACGTAAAAAAATGCGCCGGGCGGACGTACGTTTCTGAATCGGCGTATCTACCTAATTAGCATATTCCTTGCGTAAATCGACGGAAGCGCCACCTAGCGGCCAGCGTAAATAAGCAACTAAGATACGACGGCGTAAGAGACTTACGCCAGTCGGATCTTAGGGAAATCTATGCGTAACTGATTCTATGGCCCCATACACACGAGAGGATTTATCCGCAGATACGGTCCAGCGGACCGTTTCCACGGATAAATCCTCTCAAAGAAATCCGCTGATTTCGATGGGATGGAGTGTACACACCATCCCATTGAAATCCGCGCGGAAATCCTCTGCCGATGACGTGTCGCGCCGTCGCCGCGATTATGACGCGGCGACGGGCGCGACGCTGTCATATAAGGAATTCCACGCATGCGTCAAATCATTACGACGCGTGCGGGGAATCCCTTTGGACGAATGGATCCGGTAAGTCTGTACAGACGAGCGGATCCATCCGTTGGAATGGATTCCAGCAGATGGATATGTTGTGCAGCACAACAAATATTCGATCTGCTGGAATCCATCCCAGAGGCGTGTACACACCATAGGATCTATCCGCAGAAACCCATTTGCTGGGATTTATCTGCGGATAGATTCTATCGTGTGTACGGGGCCTATGAATCAGTCGCATAGATACGACCCCACAACTCAGGCCCCGTACACACGAGAGGATCGATCCGCTGAAATTGATCCGCGGATCGGTTTCGCGGATATATTTCGGGCCGACCGATTTCCAGCGGATAAAAATTTCCTAACATGCTAAGAAATCTATCTGCTGGAATCGGCTCCAGCGGATCGATCCGGTGGTCTGTACAGACTCACCGGATCGATCCGTCCGAACCCATCCCTCGCATGCGTCGTAATGATTCGACGCATGCGTGGAATTCCTTATATGACAGCGTCGCGCACGTCGCCACGTCATCATCGCGGCGACGTCACCACGGACGGAATTCCGCGGGGATTTTGATCTCCTGGTTAGTACATCCGGACCGTTTCCGCGGATAAATCCTCTCGTGTGTACTAGGCATCAGAGTTACGACGGCGTATCCGGAGATACGCCGTCGAAACTGTTATCTGAATCCAGGCAAATATGTGCTCATGGCAGTTAAAATATGAGCTCTGGTGGGAAAAAAACAGCACCATTCCAAATACAAAAGATGCAAACAAACAAAATTATACACAACATTCCATATTACAATGTCTGTTTGTATATAATTACTGACGTGTTTCGACCCATACAATCAAGACCGCGGATCAGGAAGTGGCAGATTAGGACGATTTGCCTTTTGCAGCATTTAAAAAAAAAAGTTTTTCTTGGTGGAGCTCCACTTTAATATCATTTTCCTACAGCAAATCAATCCTCCTGGGATGCCATTAAAATTCATGTCTGTGTAAAGGCAGGTGTCCCAATACTTTTGGTAATATAGTGTATAAATACAGTATCTCACAAAAGTAAGTACACCCCTCACATTTTTGTAAATATTTTCTTCTATCTTTTCATGTGACAACACTGAAGAAATGACACTTTGCTACAATGTTGTGTAGTGAGTGTACAGCTTGTATAACAGTGTACATTTGCCGTCCCCTCAAAATAACTCAACACACAGCCATTAATGTCTAAACCGCTGGCAACAAAAGTGAGTACACCCCTAAGTGAAAAAATGTGGCCCAATTAGCCATTTTCCCTCCCCGGTGTCATGTGACTCGTTAGTGTTACAGGGTGTCAGGTGTGAATGGGGAGCAGGTGTGTTAAATTTGGTGTTATCGCTCTCACTCTCTCATACTGGTCACTGGAAGTTCAACATGGCGCCTCATGGCGAAGAACTCTCTGAGGATCTGGAGAAAAAAAGAATTGTTGCTCTACATAAAGATGGCCTAGGCTATAAGAAGATTGCCAAGACTACAACATCCTACAAGGTGACATTTCCGCTTTCAGTTGAATCTTATGACTAGTGAGTGCGACTGTGGGTGACGGGTGAAGGGTGATGGGGGAAGGGTGAAGGGTGCTGTGCGGAGTGATTCATCCGGGTGACATTGGTGATATCTGTCCCAGTGATAAGATAGAAAAGCGTTCTATCGGCACAATTCCTGGTGGGATTTGGCACAACCTGCACTGCCAATGTTCCTTATTGCAGAGCCGTTAGAAGCCGACGTGGCAATAAAGATGTAACCGTTTCCTCTTATGAGATCCGTCCCTGCTGAGAGTCCCCCTGGGAATTCTCTCTGCAGTAGATACGCCGTCGTAAGTCCGAATCCGCGCCGTCTCAACTTTAAGCATATGCTCAAACTGAGATACGCTTAAATGTTGCTAAGATACGACCGGCGTAAGTCTCCTACGCCGTCGTATCTTAACTGCATATTTACGCTGGCCGCTAGGGGCGTGTACGCTGATTTACGCCTAGAATATGTAAATCAGCTAGATACGCCTGATCACGAACGTACGCCCGGCCGTCGCAGTACAGATACGCCGTTTACGTAAGGCTTTTTCCGGCGTAAAGTTACCCCTGCTATATGAGGCGTATCCTATGTTAAGTATGGACGTCGGGCCAGCGTCGAATTTTTCGTCGATTACGTCGTTTGCGTAAGTCGTTCGAGAATGGGCTGTGCGTAATTTACGTTCACGTCGAAAGCATTGACTTTTTGCGGGTTAATTTGGAGCATGCGCACTGGGATACGTTCACGGACGGCGCATGTGCCGTTCGTAAAAAGCGTCATTTACATGGGACCATGATTTTTACATAAAACACGCCCACATCTTACACATTTGAATTAGGCGGGCTTACGCCGGCCAATTTACGCTACGCCGCCGCAACTTATGGAGCAAGTGCTTTGTGCATAATGCACTTGCCTGTCAAAGTTGCGTAGGCGTAGCGTAAATAGGATACGCTACGCCCGCACAGAGTTACGCACTCCTTACCTGAATCTGGCTCATTGTCTCCAGCTTACAAATAGTTTATACAGGTTTGGAAATAAATCTCAGGATGGGATCACATGACATTCATTTTCTGGTCTTTGAAGAATGTAATGAGATTTGTCTGCCAATCGTTCTGATCCGAAGGCACGGCCCGGGGGGGCGGGGGGGGAGGAGGGCCTGCCCCGTCCTGCCCGCCATCCTGCGGCTCCCTTCCAGGTTTTGGTAATTAGCAGAGTTATGTTAATTGGTAGCTGCACACAGAAGTTTCACCTCCTGCCAACAGCTTGCACTTTCTACCCATCAGGGCTGCGCTGCTGTAGGGACGCCCCACCCCCGATCGCCCGCGGGTGACTTCGCCTGCGCCAAGAATTGGGTGCAAAGTGTTTCTTTGTGCCTCTGTGTGATTTTTATTAAATCTCCAACATTGCGAACAAAGACGACCCCTATGGCCGAGGGCTTACGGGAGACTGAAAGCTGCTGTGGCTGGACTTGGCTGGACTTGGCTAGACGTGGCTGGACGTGGCTGGACGTGGCTGGACTTGGCTGGACGTGGCTGGACGTGGCTGGACGTGGCTAGACTTGGCTGGACGTGGCTGGACGTGGCTGGACTTGGCTGGACGTGGCTAGACTTGGCTGGACGTGGCTGGACGTGGCTAGACTTGGCTGGACGTGGCTGGACGTGACTGGACTTGGCTGGATGTGGCTGGACGTGGCTAGGGTGACCACATTTCCAAACTACCATTCAGGGACACCCCCCTTTCCCAAAAATCAACTTGTGCTGTAACGAATCACAGCACAGTGATTGGACACAAGAGGCGGGATTTATGATTTCTCCCATCACAAGCAGGGGGCGGGGATTGTGCTCCTCCAGGCATTCCCAACCAGGACAAGTACTGTCAGTGAGTAAATCGGTGATGTGGCGGCCTTTTTTGGGGGGCATTAGTTTGGCTTGGGGGGTGGCTGTGTCAGTTTTATTCCGGGACACTGTATTGTCCTGGAATGAAGGTGCCCGGGACAGACCTGCAAAATGCGGGACTGTCCAAGGCAATCCGGGACATGTGGTCACCCTAGACGTGGCTGGACGTGGCTGGACATGGCTGGATGTGGCTGGACGTGGCTGGACATGGATGGACGTGGCTGGACTTGGCTGGACTTGGCTGGATGTAGCTGGACGTGGCTGGACGTGGCTGGACATGGCTGGATGTGGCTGGACGTGGCTGGACATGGCTGGACGTGGCTGGACTTGGCTGGACTTGGCTGGATGTAGCTGGACGTGGCTGGACGTGGCTGGACTTGGCTGGACGTGGCTGGACATGGCTGGACGTGGCTGGATGTGGCTGGACGGTGCACCAAGTGATATTAACGTTTAGGCCAGTAAATGGCCAGATATGATTGCCCAGAATGCAAGAAGTCTGCATTGTGAGCCTCCGTCCTTGGTCACATAATGCCCCACGCAGTGCCCCGTCCAGCTGGGACTCGGAGTCGCATCCTATAGAGCAGATCCGGCTGGGTCCTTGGTTCCAGCTTGTACTGGAATTCTAAATAAACAACGCAGCCAAGCCAAGCCAACGCACTCCCTTGTCACAGGGAGGCCGCTTCCAGGCCTGGAACACACGGCGCAATTCATCTCCAACTCCTAACAAGCAGTAGAGAACATTCTGGCCATGGGGGGGGAAGAAATCACAGCGAGGACGGAGAACAGGATCCGTTTCTGGATGGAGCTCCGGCGTACGATCGTCCAAGGCGGCTTCCAGGCTGACAACAGCGAGGCTCCCGCTGACACGGGAGAACGTCAGGAGGCCTGGCAGCCAAACAGACCCTCCCAAACTTTACATCGTGTTTAGATGATCTTTACTGACTGCAGATTTCTGGTGTACACTCGCTACAAGCTGACAAGCTGATTTCTTCTTTAGCAATGGTCACATGACCCAGTGCCAATGTTTCTGGTCACATGACCCAGTGCCAATGTTTCTGGTCACATGACTGTGTGCCTAGGTTCTGATCACATGACCGTGTGCCTAGGCTTCTGGTCACATGACCCTATGCCTAGGTTTCAGTTGCCATGACCCTATGCCTAGGTTTTTGGTCAAATGACCCTATGCCTAGGTTTCTGGTCACATGACCCTATGCCTAGGTTTTTGGTCAAATGACCCTATGCCTAGGTTTCTGGTCACATGACCCTATGCCTAGGTTTCTGGTGCCATGACCCCATGCCTAGGTTTCTGGTCAAATGACCCTGTGCCTAGGTTTCTGGTCAAATGACCCTGTGCCTAGGTTTCTGGTGACATGACCCTGTGCCTAGGTTTCTGGATACGTGACCCCATGCAGAGGTTTGTGGTCACATGACCCCATGCCTAGGTTTCTGTTCACATGACCCTATGCCTGGGTTTCTGGTGCCATGACCCCATACCTAGGTTTCTGGTCACCTGACCCCATACCTAGGTTTCTGGTCACATGACCCTATGCCTAGGTTTGTGGTCACATGACCCTGTGCTTAGGTTTTTGGACACGTGACCCCATGCAGAGGTTTGTGGTCACATGACCCTATGCCTGGGTTTCTGGTCACCTGACCCCATACCTAGGTTTCTGGTCACCTGACCCCATACCTAGGTTTCTGGTCACCTGACCCCATACCTAGGTTTCTGGTCACATGACCCTATGCCTAGGTTTGTGGTCACATGACCCTGTGCTTAGGTTTTTGGACACGTGACCCCATGCAGAGGTTTGTGGTCACATGACCCTATGCCTGGGTTTCTGGTCACCTGACCCCATACCTAGGTTTCTGGTCACCTGACCCCATACCTAGGTTTCTGGTCACCTGACCCCATACCTAGGTTTCTGGTCACATGACCCTATGCCTAGGTTTGTGGTCACATGACCCTGTGCCTAGGTTTCTGGTCAAATGACCATGCCTAGGTTTCTGGTGCCATGACCCCATACCTTGGTTTCTGGTCAAATGACCCTGTGCTTAGGTTTTTGGTCACATGACCCTATGCTTAGGTTTGTGGTCACATGACTCCATGCCTAGGTTTCTGGTCACATGACCCTGTGCCTAGGTTTCTGGTGCCATTTCCCCATGCCTAGGTTTCTGGTCACATGACCCTGTGCCTAGGTTTCTGGTGCCATGACCCCATACCTAGGTTTCTGGTGCCATGACCCCATACCTAGGTTTTTGGTCATATGACCCCATGCCTAGGTTTCTGGTCACATGTCCCTATGCCTAGGTTTTTGGTCACATGACCCTGTGCCTAGGTTTCTGGTCAAATGACTATGCCTAGGTTTCTGGTCACATGACCCCATACCTAGGTTTCCGGTGCCATGACCCTATACCTAGGTTTCTGGCCAAATGACCTTGTGCCTAGGTTTCTGGTCAAATGACCCTGTGTTTAGGTTTTTGGACACGTGACCCCATGCAGAGGTTTCTGGTCACATGACCCCATGCCTAGGTTTCTGGTCACATGACCCCATGCCTAGGTTTCTGGTCACATGACCCCATGCCTAGGTTTCTGGTCACATGACTCTATGCCTAGGTTTCTGGTCACATGACCCCATACCTAGGTTTCTGGTCACATGACCCCATACCTAGGTTTCTGGTGCCATGACCCCATACCTAGGTTTCTGGTCACATGACCCCATACCTAGGTTTCTGGTCACATGACCCCATACCTAGGTTTCTGGTCACATGACTTCATGCCTAGGTTTCTGGTCACATGACCCAGTGCCTGGGTTTCTGGTCACATGACACAGGAATCAGCTCAGGGCAACATTTTTTTTTTTTTCGTTTAAGACACACACACACACACACACACACACACACACACACACACACACACACACACACACACACACACACACACACACACACGGAAACACATGTAACTCTTTTGTACCCAAAACTACTAATATATTGCAATCCCATTCTTCCTCTGTTCTGGACATAGGGAAATTTTAGAACTCCTGAGATCCTGGCAGAGGTTCTAACCCTTCTCCGCTCCATCAATAAAAACAAAGTTTTGGGTGGAATATTCAGAATAACTGTGCCTGCTTCTCTGTGAAGACATTTGTGTAATGATGGTATATCTCAGTACAGGGGGTACTCAGCCCTCGTACAGAGCACCCCCCCTTCGTCAGGTGGTGGCCCCCCGTCATACCCGCACACAGCTGGACAGGAAACGGCCTTGCACTATGGAAGGTCCACAGGGAAAGGAATTGTGCTGACGTTATGTCTATTGACTTCACCATTCCCAGCCAAGTCATATCATGTAGAGAACAGGTCAGTGAACCAATGGCCAACCCGTCCGGGGGGAGATCAGACCGGCACACACTCGGATCCGGCCAACAATTCGAGACGCACCCCACCTCACCCGATAACATCCACGAGGGGGGCGTGCGTGTCGGACAGCATAGGGTGTCTGAAATTATTCTCGGCACAGTGAAAGTTCACAGAGTTTACAATGAATCTCATTCACATTTGGGTCAATTTCACGAAAGACGGCCAGGAGAAAAAAAAGACATAATGTCATTTATTAAAAACGGGGACAGAGTGGGGGGGGGGGGGAGGGGCGCAGGACACAGACGTTTTAAAGCAGAACTCCGGCCTTCCCTTCAGTCTTGCTCATCCTATATTTTCAATACATACCATCGTGTAAACCCATTTATATCATCACTGGGTCTCTGTGCTTTTCTCTTTCAATCAGTGGCGGTTCGTCCATAGAGGACGCTGGAGCGCCGCCCCCGCTGGCTCCGCACCGCCACTGACTAATAACATAGATTCATTGCTTGTCGCCGCTGCCGCTGGTCTATTCAGATGGCCGGACATAGAGCGCCGCCCACCTGAATAACGGCAGCTGGTTGGCTGTACGGAAGTGCCTATCAGAGCCCTCAGGCTGTAGTCGGCTTCCGAATGCTTATCCTCGGGACGTACCGGCGGCGCATTCCTTGGATAAGACTGACAGGCGTCTCAGCCAATCAGGTTCACCGCTTCTGGCTATCGGTAACCTGATTGGCTGAAGCGTCATCGAGGGCGGGAGAAGACATCGAGGGACGTGGATGGCTGACTCCAGTAAAGGTAAGTGCCGGGTGGGGGGGGGGGGGGGGAGGGGAATTTTACGGGGCACAGCAGCGACGAAGGGCACAGTGACATCAATGGGCACAGTGGCGACAATGGGGACAATGTGGCACAGTTGGGACAATTTGGCACAGTGGCTGTGTTTGATGGCAAGGCACAGTGGTGACAATTGATGGCACAGTGGCTGCGTTTTAATGATGGCATGGCACAGTGGCTGCTTTTGATGGCATGGCACATTGGTGTGAATTGATGGCACAGTGGCTGCGTTTGATGGCATGGCACAGTGGTGACAATTGATGGTACAGTGGCTGCTTTTTATGGCATGGCACAGTGGCTGCATTTGATGGCATGGCACAGTGGCAGCGTTTGATGGCATGGCACAGTGGTGACAATTGATGGCACAGTGGCTGCATTTGATGGCATGGCACAGTGGTGCGAATTGATGGCACAGTGGCTGCGTTTGATGGCATGGCACAGTGGTGCGAATTGATGGCACAGTGGCTGCATTTGATGGGCACAGTGAGGCTGACAATAGATCCCTCCCAGCAAAAATATATCCACCAGCAACAATATATTGCCCCAGCCACACAAGATCCCCCCCCCCCCCAGCAACAATAGTTCAATCCCAGCAACTATAGATTCCCACAACAATAGACCCACTCAGAAATAATAGATCTCTCGCAGCCGCAATAGATCCACCAGCAACAATATATTTCCCCAGCAACAGTAGATCCCTCCCAGCAACAATATATTCATCCTAGCGACTATAGATCCACCAGCAACAATAGATCCCCCCACAGCAAAATACCCCCAGCAACAATAGATCTCCCAGTATTTAGAATCATTAGCCTATCCAGCCGCTGGCGGTAGACACTGGGGTGGATTCAGGTAGGGGCGCGCAATTTAAACGGCGGCGCAGCGTATCGTATTTACGCTACGCCGCCGTAACATACAGGAGAAATTGCTGTATTCACAAAGCACTTGCTCAGTAAGTTGCGGCGGCGTAGCGTAAATCCCCCGGCGCAAGCCCGCCTAATTCAAATGATCCGGGTAGGGGGGCGTGGATCATTTAAATTAGGCGCGTTACCGCGCCGAACGTACTGCGCATGCGCCGTCCCTAAAATTTCCCGACGTGCATTGCGCTAAACGACGTCGCAAGGACGTCATTGGTTTCGACGTGAACGTAAATGGCGTCCAGCCCCATTCACGGACGACTTACGCAAACAACGTAAAATCTTAAAATTTCGACGCGGGAACGACGTCCATACTTAACATTGGCTGCGCCTCCTAATAGCAGGAGCAGCGTTACGACGAAAACGAGTTACGCAAACGACGTAAAAAAAAAAATACCGCCGGGCGCACGTACGTTTGTGAATCGGCGTATCTAGCTAATTAGCATATTCTACGCCGACAACAACGGAAGCGCGCCCCTAGCGGCCAAAGTGATATTGCATACAATTCTACGCCGCCGCAATCAAGTTACGTCGGTGGAGGAAGCCTATTTTTTTTCAGCGTAACTGCCTTTGTGAATCGGCGTAACGCTACGCGGGGCGCGGAATTCAAATTACGGCGGCCTATCTGGAGGATACGCCGCCGCAAAAGGTACCTGAATCTACCCCAATATATTGCCCCAGCCACACAAGATCCCCCCCCCCCCAGCAACAATAGTTCAATCCCAGCAACTATAGATTCCCCACGGCAACAATAGACCCACTCAGTAATAATAGATCTCTCCCAGCTGCAATAGATCCACCAGCAACAATATATTTCCCCAGCCACAGTAGATCCCTCCCAGCAACAATAGATTCATCCTAGCTACTATAGATCCACTCAGCAACAATATATCTCCCCAGTGACAATATCCACCAGCAACAATAGATCCCCCCCACAGCAAAATACCCCCAGCAACAATAGATCTCCCAGTATTTAGAATCATTAGCCTATCCAGCCGCTGGCGGTAGACACTGGGGTGGATTCAGGTAGGGGCGCGCAATTTAAACGGCGGCGCAGCGTATCGTATTTACGCTACGCCGCCGTAACATACAGGAGAAAGTGCTGTATTCACAAAGCACTTGCTCCGTAAGTTGCGGCGGCGTAGCGTAAATCCCCCGGCGCAAGCCCGCCTAATTCAAATGATCTGGGTAGGGGGCGTGGATCATTTAAATTAGGCGCGTTCCCGCGCCGAACGTACTGCGCATGCGCCGTCCCTAAAATTTCCCGACGTGCATTGCGCTAAACGACGTCGCAAGGATGTCATTGGTTTCGACGTGAACGTAAATGGCGTCCAGCCCCATTCACGTACGAGTTACGCAAACGACGTAAAATCTTAAAATTTCGAAGCGGGAACGACGTCCATACTTAACATTGGCTGCGCCTCCTAATAGCAGGAGCAGCGTTACGACGAAAACGAGTTACGCAAACGACGTCAAAAACTACCGCCGGGCGCACGTACGTTTGTGAATCGGCGTATCTAGGTAATTAGCATATTCTACGCCGACAACAACGGAAGCGCGCCCCTAGCGGCCAAAGTGATATTGCACACAATTCTACGCCGCCGCAATCAAGTTACGTCGGTGGAGGAAGCCTATTTTTTTTCAGCGTAACTGCCTTTGTGAATCGGCGTAACGCGGGGCGCGGAATTCAAATTACGGCTGCGTTTCTGGAGGATACGCCGCCGCCGCCGCAAAAGGTACCTGAATCTACCCCAATGTTGGACCATGCCTGCACAACAAGTGTCTCGTGTGACAAGTGACAACACAGAGGAGCAATTGGGATGCAGGGACAGAGCGTTGTCACCCTGTGACAGGAAGTGCCCAAACAAGGACCTTCATGGCAGGATCACCAGGGATTATTATAATGAAAGCTGCAGATTTAAAATGATTTTGGTGATCGGGTCACAAAGAAGGAGCAGAAGGGCCATGGGGTATGCAGAATCTCAGGTCTGGGGGTGTCAGCCCCCCCCCCCCCCCCCCGTGCAGGTAGTACATGTTCCAGGACGGAGAACACACACAGTAGAAGGCATGGACAGTCCCCGCCATTGTTTGTCACCAAACCACAGCCCGCCGCGGCCCTGTTGTTGTTTTCCTGCACATGGCTCGGGCCGGGTCATATTTCTTCCACCTCTCACAATGAACATGGCTGCAGGATTTGTGGTGGTGTTGGTGGTGGTGGGGGGGGGGAGAGTCTGCAGACAGAGGTGAGGGGTCAGGGACTCTGGGAAGCAGACGGTCTGCAGTTCTCAGATGTTCAGTGGCTGGAAGGCGATAAGGACCGTTCACAAATCACCAGCTGTCCTTACATGTCCCGACTAAGGGTGGTGAGAGGGGACCCGGACCCGGACTTCTCCTGTACTGATACCCTGACAGGTCCTCTTGGAGCTGAACTCCGGCCACAAAACACTTTCCTTTACAGAGATTCCTCAACAGCCAAGAAGGATATAAATCTACTTTGTGAGCACCAAATGCCTTTGCAAACCCAGATATTACCTTGTAAAAATAGCAGGGCCGTCTTAATAGGATTATGGGCCCCTGGGCAAAGTAATGCTCTGGGGCCCCTACAATGATGACATACAGGTAAACAGACATCAAGTAGGTAGGAGGCAGACTGTCTCCCCTGTGTATCTATCACTCTCAGTACCATCATGGGGCCCCCAATTTTGGGACAGCGTGGGCTCAAGGAGCAGCTGCTTTGGGGAAATTGCAGGGGCCCCCCATGCAGCTGGGGCCCCTGGGCAGTACCCTCTTATTAAGACAGCCCTGCCACTGGGCTGTACATAAAGCAGCAGGCTCCACCCACGTATCGGGCATGCTCTGTGTGCTTTGGACACAGCTGATCACTGATTGCAGTAAAGGGCCAATAACAGCTGATCACATGTAAACAGACTTGCCGGTTTCCATCAGTCCTTTCCTCACGTGCCGAGTCTGTGTGAGGGAAGGAGAGGCTCTCAGTACATTCTTTACAGTGCAGCCCCAACAGTGGCACCTATCAGTGCCACTTCATAGGTTCAGCCTCATCAGTGCCCATCAGTGCAGCTTTATCAGTGCTCATCTGTGCCTATCAGTGCAACCTCATCAGTGCCCATCAGTGCAACCTCATCAGTGCCCATCAGTGCAGCCTCATCAGTGCTCATCAATGCAACCTCATCAGTGCAGCTTTATCAGTGCTCATCAGTGCAGCCTCATCAGTGCTCATCAATGCAACCTCATCAGTGCAGCTTTATCAGTGCTCATCAGTGCAGCCTCATCAGTTCCCACTATGCAACCTCATCAGTGCAGCCTATCAGCAAAATTGCGAAAGGGGGTTGCCGCAATTGCCGCAAACAGGGGAATTCCCGCGAAATTGCGGGATGGGATTGCAGCGAAATTGCGATTGAGACCGGGGGCCCCCTATTGGGTGGGGCCCATGGGCTTGAGCCCAGTCAAGCCCAATGGTAAGTCCGGCTCTGCTTGCCCCACTGATCAGACTGCACATAATAACCTTGTAAGAAGCCACGTATTTTTTTTTTTTATATTCAAAGCAAACTCCCCCATCCATCTATGTCTCCAAGCTTTATTTGGAGGAACCACTTTGAAAAACACTTCCTCTAGTAGAGCTGCGCGATTAATCGTTAAAAGGGCGTGATCTCGATTTGAACCCCTCCCACAATCCTCATTTTCACAGTTCATGTAGATACAGAGGCGGCTCTTTAATTAGGAAAATTAGGCTGTCGCCTAAGGCCTCGCACTCACAGGGGCCTCACGGCCGCCTAATTTACCCAGTGCATTATCCCAGGACAGGGGACCTTAACGCTGCTGTGCTCAGGCAGCATTAAGAGCCCTGGCTCAGGAGAGGGGCCACCAGCGCTTTTACCAACCAGTGAATATCGGTGATACCACCCCTTGTGATGTCAATGACCCAGCATGCCCTCAGTCAATGATGTCACAAGGGGGCGGGTTCACCAGGTGACGTCACCCCGCCCCTTAGTTATTAAAAAACAGGACCTGGGGGCCGCCTTGAGAAAAAGGGGGCTTCCAGATTCCGAAAAGCCCCCACAAACACCGGCCAGGGTTGTGGGGAAGAGGCTCTTGTTTTGAATTATTTTTCCCATCATGGGTGTGAATGGGGCCCCCTACCAAGTTTTGCCTAAAGGCCTCACAAAGCCTAGAGCCGCCTCTGTGTAGATAGTGCAGAGCACTTCCCCTGCTCACAGCTGGCAAAGAAAAAAAAAGCAGCCGGAAATGTTTATCAACAACATTGCTCAGTGCTGAAAGAGACAGATAAAAAGAAACATTGTATCTTTCTATTTATTCATTTACAGATATAAGGGTGTCACATTTGCACCCACTCCTGGGAATACACTCCTGCGGTAGTCACGCCCCAACCCGCACTCCCCCCCCCCCCCCGCTGTCTTCTGGGAAACAGAGCGGGGACCAGGGACGGCGCGCTACGCTACTCGTGCATGCGCATTAGGGAACTGGGCAGTGAAGCCGCAACACTTCACTTCCCAATTCCCTCACCAAGGATGGCGGCGGGTGCAGCCGAGAGACGAGCGATTGCTCGGCCTCGGCTGCCGACATGGCGGGCGCGCTGGACAGGTAAGTGTCCACATTTTAAAAGTCAGCAGCTGCCGTATTTGTAGCTGCTGGCTTTCAAAAAATAAATAAAAATTCGGCGGAACCTCCGCTTTAATTCAGACGTTACTATGCAATTGAGTAGTTTATCATGTTTGTTTGCCCTAATATTTACTTAAGTGTTTTTTTTTTTTTACTGGGATTCTCAGTTTCGTAGACCGTTGCGTTAATATCGTGTGACATAAAGAAATTGGACTTACCACTATTTTATTCTCTGGGGTGTCTGCTTTCAGAAAAATATAGAATGTTTGGGGGTTTGATGCAGGGCAGACATCAGGGGGGTACAGGCATTACACCTGTAAGGGTCCCAATGGTCCCCAGGGGCCCGACTGGCCCCTCCTCCTATTTTATTTATTTTTTGCATTACACCTGTAAGGGGCCCGATGATCCCCAGGACCCCTTACACACCCGGCTGGCCCCCCCTTTTTTTTTGCATTACACCTGTAAGGGGCCCGACGGTCCACAGGCACCCCTCCGCTTATCATCTCGCGTCAGGAGAGAAAAGAACCCCCCCCCCCGGTTTTCTGCTCCAGGGGGGCCCTGCCTAAATCTGTGTAAGGGGCCCCAAAATTTGTGACGGCTGCCCTGGTTTATGTAATCTTCAGGCCTAAAATGATTGACATGCGTGCATAAAAAATGCAAAAAAACAGCTCTGGCAATGAAGAGGTTAAAGTGATCTGCTATTATGTCAGCAATCACCTGCACCGCACGTCTCAGCGGCTGCACCGCCCTCCTCCCCATCCTATACACTGAGGTTCCCGTGTCCTGACTTCACTCCTGCCGGAGGGTTTAGCTGGGAGACTTCCTCATACACAAGGTGAAGTGCAAGGGGTTATATCGGGTCATGTGCACAACATAAATAATGTCTGCACGTCACGTTCCCATCCCTCCGACGGGGACAATGATGATCTGTGTACCGCGCCATTGTTTGCTCCAGGGGAGAAGGAGAGGCGGCATTCACATACACCCCGTCACCATCTCATATCACATTCAACGTGTCACTTCCAAAGTCATTTCAATCTTTATACGTCTGCGTCTTTATCTAGCATCATTTCTGGTGATCCTGCCATGATCAGGTCCTTGTTCAGGCACTTCCTGTTATAGGGTGACAACATTCTGTCTACATCTTGCAATTGTGCTTGCGTTGTCACCCAAGCTTCCGATGGAGACTTGCTAGTGGCTGTTGGACATGTGCACTGCCGGAAAAAAAATTGTTGGTTTCCGTTTCATTCTTTTTTCGGGTCATTAACAAAAAGCATCCCAGAAGCATCAAAAACACATAAAAAAAATCATGTTGAAGCGGTAAGCACTTTTATGTGTGTTAAAGTTGAAGCAATTGTAAATGAGGCTCAACTGACAGTGTTGATGGGGCAATTGAGAACTTTTCAGGTGGAAGGAAAGAAAATTGCATAATCTACGGTCGGCCTTGGGCCCCTTTCACAAGGGGCTGATCAGTAATGATCCGCCCCGTGAACCTCCTTTTTCTCAGCGGGGATCGCTCCGTTGGTCCCCGCTGAGCCGGTGGATGACAGGGCGGTCCCCGCACACTGTGCAGGGACCGCCCTGTCTTTTCTCCGCTGTCCCCTATGGGGGGATCGGATGAACACGGACCGTCTGTCCGTGTTCACCCGATCCGATCCGCCAGACGGATGGAAAAGTAGGTTTTTCCTCCGTCACACTTTGGCGGGTCGGATGTCAGCGGGCATGTCACCGCTGACATCCGCGGCTCCATAGAGGAGCACAGAGCACCCGTTCAGGTCCGCCTAAAAAACTGGCAGGCGGACCTGAACGGGCCGCCCGTGTGAAAGAGCCCTTACTGAAGAGTAAAGCTGTCTGTGGATGTTGCCAAGTCAGCAGGCGACCATACTGTGCGGGCAGGCTGGCTCTAAGGACCAGGCCAATGCATAAAGCGGTAAAGATATTTTAGTGATCGGAGTTACAGCTACTTTAAATTTGTTCTCGTCTCCCAGAATAAAAAATAAAAGTCATGTGACTTTAGGGGACAGACGGGGCTTTTGACACAAAGGATGGAATAAGCGTCTTTCACAATGGGACGGGCGTGTTATGAGGATCTGGATCTGTCGGTCACAGGGGAATCCAAATTGTTTCACAATCTGACCGAGGAGCGGGCAGAGAACAATCGGAGCAAATAGAAGTTACCCGAGTTCAAGTCTGGAATAAAGAGTGATGAGCCCGCGGTGTATTCCGTATAGAACCCCCACCGGCCAATCAGCTGACGCTGCACAAAGAGACACGAAATTCCCCCCCGTCCATTCCGTATAGAACCCCCACCGGCCAATCAGCTGACGCTGCACAAAGAGACACGAAATTCCCCCCGTCCTCTATTCTCCGTTTACAGCGTGCGGGAAAACAAAGACCTCAACTCCGCTCAGACCTCCCAGCAACGTCTGCGCCACCAGAGGAACTTTTGCATAAGGATTAAAAAAACAACAAAAAACAAACAAAACAAAACAAAACAAAAAATAAAACAGAAAAAATGATAAACAAAGAAAAGTAGAAAAACAAACAAACAACAAATTAACCAAATAAATGAAAGCTGGATACAAAGTATTTCATAAAAAGGCATCCAACTTCCTTTATTATTCAGGTGGAAAATTGAAAAAAATATCTAATCTGTATGGGACATTATTACTTAAATAAATAAGGAAAAAAATATATAAAGGCCCTAAAAATGAAGCCACAGTTACCCCCCCCCCCCCCCCCCCCCCAGCCTGCTGTCATTTCAGTGTCTCGCAGTGTGCACTTGTAGACATGTGCACTGACAAAAAATGTGTTCGTTTTCGTTTTCTTTCGTTTTTCAGATTTTTGAATTTTCGAATTCCGAATTTCCAAATTTTCGGAAATCGAAAATTTGAAAATCAGTAACATTTTAAATAATAAGTAATAATTACTAACTATTAAATTATAGGTATTGGAATTTTCTTTCAAATTTGGCTGTTAGTGAACGTAACAAACACGAATTTATCCAAAGTTACAAATTATCCGAAATATCGAATGCCGCATCTAAACAATTGGAATGGAACAATTTTATAATAAATAATAATAATAAAAAGTTTTTATTATTATTATTGTTATTTATTATTAGATCGTTTCTTTCCATTCGTTTAGATGCGGTATTCGTTATTTCAGATAATTTGTAACTTTGGATAAATTCGTATTTGTTACGTTCACTAACAGCCAAATTTGAAAGGAAATTCCAATACCTAGAATTTAATAGTTAGTAATAGTTAAAGTGGAGGTTCACCCTCAAAAAAATTTCTGACATCACACGGAGTCGAGCCATCCTACCGATAGAATGCCGGTGTTTTATTTTTTTTCTCAGCACATACCTCGTTATCACGATTTTCACCCCCCGGCAATCCCGCGGGACTGTGCGTTCCCAAGCACTGCCTGTGATTGACAGGCTTCCGACCGGCGCATACTGCGCGTCACAGGTTGCCGAAAAAAACAGAACGTCGGTGCGGCTCTATACGGCGCCTGCGCACCAACGTTCGGGTTCTTTCTGTCTGTAGGATGGCTCGACTCCGTGTGATGTCAGAAATTTTTTTGAGGGTGAACCTCCACTTTAAGTTATTATTTCAGATTTTCATTCTTTTAAATTTTCAGATTTTCATTTTTATTTTCGGATTTTCAAATTTCCAAATTTTAGAATTTTCAAATTTCGAACTTTGGAACTTCCGAATTTCCAATTTTTGAAGTTCCCAAATTTTTTTGAATTTCCGAATTTTCGGAAATTAAAAAATTGGGAAATTCGAAATATCGCAAATTCGAAAATTCTGAAATTTGAAATTTTGGAAATTCAAAATGTCAGAAATGCGAAAATTCGGAAATTTAAAAATTCAAAAATTTCGGAATTAACTAATCTGTCAAAATTCGTTGAGAAACGAATTCGGAACTAAATGAATTGAGCGTGTTTAAAGTGGTTGTAAACCCTTATTTTTCACTTTTACCTACAGGTAAGCCTATAATAAGGCTTACCTGTAGGTATAAAGAATATCTCCTAAACCTGTACAGTTGCGCAGGGGGAATCCACGGCTAAAGGACCGGCAGCCACCGGACCTTGCCGATTTTAAATCTCCCGCGCGCAAGCGTGGGAGTGACGTCATCGCCGCTCCAGCCAATCACAGCGCTGGAGCGGCGATACCCGGAAGACACGCCAGAGCAAGATGACATCTCGCTCGGCGTGGACCAGGTAAATGCTACACACCTCGTTCCGAGGTAAGTATTTCATAATCAGCTATTATGCGGTGCATACTAGCTGATTATGCCTTTTGCCTTGCAGGTTTAAAAAAAAAAAAAATTATATATGCGGTTTACAACCGCTTTAATTCCTTGTGACATCCAGCGTTATTTAATGTGCATTAGAAGCTGCAGCACGTCAGATAAAGCTCCGCCTCACTTCCTGGTTGGAGGACGTCCAGCATCATCAAGCGCTTTCCTCCCCAAACTGACAGTCTTGACTTTGGCCCGATGACATCACCGGGACTATAATAAGGTAGATACAGAAAGCAGAAACGTTTTATGTAGCACGTTGTTAAGGAAGGAGTTATAAGCAGATTCAACTTTAACATTCCAAATGCAGTAGAAGAGACAGGTCCTCTTTAGCAGCCAGCAGAGTCGGCTCCAGTTCTGGATGTGAGTGGGGGAGGAGTGGCGGATCTCCGGAGTGTTTCCTAATAGCCTCTTATTAGTATGTGGAGAATGAAATCCCCATTTATCCCTCCATGCCATGTTTGTTCTGCCAGCTTGGCACCGCCATCCTGGAACATTCGGCTGATTAATAGGACGTCTTGTTTATATAAAGTATCCTAATGGTGGAATTTATTATAGGACGCCGATCGCTCTGACCGGACCTCCGGGGCGTCCTGGCTGCTGCCATATAAGAGAAAGGCGACCTATCTGCGCCTTCACCTCCCGCTTATCCAATATTTATCTTCATACGTGGACCGATTGTCAGAGCCGGTCTAATGACTCAGGGCGCCGATCCCCCTACTTCATGCAGCCGTCCCCCTAATCTACAGGTAGGGCGCCGGACGCATGGGTTTTTTTTTTTTAAAGAGTTCCACCCACATCTTTGATTTTTTTTTTTCTTTTTAACCACTTCAACCCCGGAGGATTTGGCTGCCCAATGACCGGGCCACTTTTCGCGATTCGACACTGCGTCGCTTTAACTGACAATTACGCGATCGTGCGACATGTCTCCCAAACAAAATTTACATCCTTTTTTTTCCCACAAATAGAGCTTTCTTTTGGTGTTATTTGATGACCTCTGCGGTTTTTATTTTTTGCGCTATAAACAAAAAAAATGCGACAATTTTGAAAAAAAAAGCAATATTTTTTAATTTTTGCTATAATAAATATCCCCCAAAAATATATATATAAAAAAAAAAATGTTCTCAGTTTAGGCCGATACGTATCGTTCTACATATTTTTGGTAAAAATACACGTATATTGATTGGTTTGCGCAAAAGTTATAGCGTCTACAAAATAGGGGATCGATTTACAGCATTTTTTGTTTATTAGTAATGGCGGCGATCTGAGTTTTTTTATTGTGACTGCGACATTATTGCGGACACATTTCACACTATTTTGGGACCATTGTCATTTATACAGCGAACAGTGCTATAAAAATGCACTGATTACTGTGTAAATGACACTGGCAGGGAAGGGGGTTAACCACTAGGGGGCGATCAAGGGGTTACGCCGGCGTATCTCCAGATACGCCGTTGTATCTCTGAGTGTGCGGCGTCGTATCTATGCGCCTGATTCTTAGAATCAGTTACACATAGATTTGCATTAGATCCGACCGGCGTCTCTTACGCCGTTGTATCTTAACTGCATATTTATGCTGGCCGCTAGGGGCGTGTTCGCTGATTTACGCCTAGAATATGTAAATCAGCTAGATACGCCAATTCACGAACGTACGCCCGGCCGACGCAGTACAGATACGCCATTTACGTTAGGCTTTTCCCGGCGTAAAGTTACCCCTGCTATATGAGGCATACCAATGTTAAGTATGGACGTCGTTCCTGCGTCGAATTTTGAAAATTTTACGTCGTTTGCGTAAGTCGTTCGCGAAAAGGGCTGGGCGTCATTTACGTTCACGTCGAAAGCATTGGCTTCTTGCGGGTTAATTTGGAGCATGCGCACTGGGATACTTTCACGGATGGCGCATGCGCTGTTCGTAAAAATCGGCATTTACGTGGGGTCACATAAAATTAACATAACACACGCCCACATCTACCACATTTGAATTAGGCGGGCTTACGCCGGCCTATATACTCTGCGCCGCCGCAACTTTGATTTGAGAATACGGCACTTGCCTGTCAAAGTTGCGGAGGCGTAACGTAAATAGGATACGTTACGCCCGCACAAAGATACGCGCTTCTACGTGAATCCGGGCCTCTATATTTTTAACTGCGTATGTTTCACATATCTTTTATTGTTCGCTGTTCATGACTGTTATTGTCACTTGTTTGATCGATGCAGTTTTTTTCTCCTTTTCTGTACTGTTTTTATCCCGCCAGCGCATCGGGGCACGTGTGTAAGACTGCGCTGTTGTTTTATAAGCATTTTAATAAATAATTTAATAAATAAGTGTGTCCTAGGGAGTGATTCTAACTGTGTGAGGGATGGGCTACACGTGACACAACAGTGGTCGCCGCTCCGAATGACGTGGAGCAGTAGATCGGTGTCCTGTCACTAGGCAGAACAGGGAGATGCCTTGTTTACATAGGCATCTCTCCGTTCTGTAGCTCCGTGACCCGATAGTGGTTTCCCGGCAAACATTGAGTCTGTGGGACCCGCGGGCACACTCACGGACCACGCGGCAGACCCCCGTCGGTGCGTATGCACCCACTATGCCGCGATTCAAAGGCAACATACAGGTATGTTGCCTTGCGCAGCTGTGCCGTTCTGCCGACATATATCGCCATGCAGTGGTCGGCAATCGGTTAAGCATATAATTAAAACCAGAGGCTCTAATAGGTTTCAAAATATGCTGTCAGGTCGGCAGTATGGGGGGGGGCTGTGATTTCAAACAGCAGCCCTGACATCGACTGTAGTTTGGAATAAGACGCTCCTATTGGTTCTGCTGGCGTCACGGAGGAACTGGCCCCGGTGACTTGTCCTTAATGTTCCCCTAACGGGGAAGTTCCTTCAATGACTGCGCAGGCGCAAACTTGCCGACGGAAATCTCCGAACCTCGCCCGGCATCCAGGCTCATTCTTTAACATCTCCGTGGATTGGAGGATGTTAAAAAAAGAGCCAGGAGGCCGAGCGAGCGGACTGGCCACTTACCTCGAAATCCACGTCGCCCTGGATGCCGGCCGCGGTTCGGAGATTTCCATCAGCAAGTTTGCACCTGCGCAGTCCTTGAAGGAACTTTCCCGTTAGCCGGAACCATCTCGGCAGATCAGATTGCGCCTGCGCTGGAACTTCCACGATAGCTGGAACCAGCTCGGCAGATCAGGCGTGCTTTACCTGTTGCGGTTTGGGATAAATTGTTTCTCAGCGTGTAATGACTGCTCAGCTGGGTGAAGTGTGAGAGCGAGTGTGGTGGTGGTGGGGGGCGGGGGGGGTCATTCATCAAGCAGCCTTATAAGAGAGCGCTGACAGCCACATCCTCACCATCAGAGCCAGGACCCTATCACCCCCCGACATACACGAGGAGAGCGCCTTGTCTGCCTGATCCAGACTGCCGCCTGCTTCCTGTGACTCTCTTCGGGGGTCCTGGCCAGCCCCTCCCACTCGCCCACACTGACAGCGACACTAAATTTATAGCGCCGCAGATCCGCCGCAGCCTCTTTTCCAGCCCTGCGTCTGAAGAGCGAAGCGCGGGCCTGAGACTGGCCGGCAGGAATTCTGCCGCCGAGGACGTAACGCACTTCGGAAGCCACCTTTGTCGCTGAGACACAGAGGACGCTGAGGGAGATTTGGGTCAGCTTACTAAATCTTAGATGCATTTGTTCTCTCTTTTTTTTTAGGCTTTCTTCTATTTTCACCTGGTGATCCAGCCAGTAAGTCCCTGATCCACAGTTGCATTCCAGAGCTGTGGACTGGTTTTGTTGTCAACACTGGTGCCATGATGGCACCGCTTGAAGTCTTCAGTACCCTTTGAGAACCCCCTCACCAATCTTTAGGACCAGGTAAGAACCTCCAATTTATAGGACTCCTTGGATGACCCCTCCAATTTTCAAGGCCCTTTGAAGACTACTCCAATCTTCAGGACCCCACCGATCTTCAGGACCTTGTGAGAACCCCTCTGATCTTCAGAACCTTGTGAGAACCGTCTGATTTTCAGGACCCTGTGAGAACCGCCCCCCTATCTTCAGGACACGTTGAAAGACCCCTCCGATCTTCAGGACCCCTTCAATTTTCAGGACCCTTTGATCTTTAGAACCCTTTAAGAACTCCTCCGATCTTCCGGACTGTGTGGGAACCCCTCCAATCTTCAGGACCCTGTAAATACCCCCCCTTCTTTGAAGAACCTCTTCAATTTTACGGACGACTCTGCTCTTCGGGATACAATGATCTTCAGGACCCTTTAAGAACTCCTCTGATCTTTAGGACCATCTGAGCACTCCCTGATCTTCAGGACCCTTTCGAATGACCCCTTCAATCTTCAGGACCCCTCCAATCTTCAGGACCCCTCCAATCTTCAGGACTCCTCCAATCTTCAGGACTCCTCCAATCTTCAGGACCCCTCCAATCTTCAGGACTCCTCCAATCTTCAGGACCCCTCCAATCTTCAGGACTCCTCTGATCTTCAGGACTCCTCTGATCTTCAGGACCCCTCCAATCTTCAGGACCCCTCCAATCTTCAGGACCCCTCCAATCTTCAGGACACCTCCGATCTTCAGGACCCCTCTGATCTTCAGGACTCCTCTGATCTTCAGGACTCCTACAATCTTCAGGACCCCTCCAATCTTCAGGACTCCTCCAATCTTCAGGACCCCTCCAATCTTCAGGACCCTGTAAATACCCGGGTGTCTGGCGGACATCGCGCCCGCCAGGCACACGCATCGGCTCCCGAGCGATGCGCCGGGCACGTTGTTTCCCTGCTGCGCGCCCCCAGCGGCCCGCACGGGGAACAACAATAACAGGACGTCCACCCGGCACTTGAGAGCCGCGCTGTGGACGTCTTTCGTCCATAGCGCGGATCCCAAGTGGTTAATCTTCTGTCTAGGCTGTGATGATGTCATCAGTCTGCTGCAGGCAGGATGGAGCACTTCCTCAGTCTCCCTTCCCACGTGATTTGTGTCAGACATTTGTCAACACAGCCAATAGGATTTGCACGATCGTGTCACGTCGATCCAGGAAGTAGGTGGTGATCCTGGTCCTAGTCTGGGTGTGAGTTTTCCTGAAGTAACTATGGTGTCTGTGGAACTCTGAGCCATTCCCTGGCACAGGTAATCAAACAACGCCTTATCATGCCACCCATCCAATCTATATCACCATCACGATACGAGCGCGTGGCTCCGTCTTGTTGGATCAACACAGCAGAGAAGCTACCAATTTTACGGCCCTGCGAAATTAAATATTTGAATCTTTTTTTAGCACAAGATATTTCCATGCTCAGCAGCAATTAAATGATAACGAGATTACATTCATCTCAGCGCTTGTAGATAGGGAGACGTGCTGAGAGTGTGCCACACTGCGATTGCAAAATAGTTCAATGCCCGCCAATGAAGGAAATGGCAGCTGACGTGTAATGACGGGTGAACGGGCCGCACTCACCTGCTCCTCTATTTCACAATACAGCAAATACACCGGGGGGGAAGAGAGCGAATTGTCCACGTGGACGGTGCTATGCGCCAGGCTGTGATGATTACCCGCTGGAGATAACTCGCGACCTCAATGTGCGCAGATAAAAAAAGTTTTGTTCACCAAACTAGAGGCTGAACCTTAATTTACAGAGTATTTCTGGATGGATCATTCTGTAAGCATTGGAGAAGACTTCCTTCTATGTTTGCCGAATACGCGAGATGACGCCAGATAGTGTCAAATATCCAGATCAGTGGCTCTCAACCACCAGGACAAGGTCCACCGCTGGTCAGCAGGCTCTCTCCTCAGGGGCCTCCAGCTAGCTGCAGGTTCCTTTACCTCCCTCAGGGCCTCCTAGCCCCCATAGGGCCACCCATTCTTCCATAATGGTCTCCAGTGCTCCTCAACCTTTCACAATGCTCCCAGGTCCCCTAAGAGCCCTCAACCACTGCCAACCTCTCACAGTGCTCCTCAGACCCCGTAGTGCCCTCCATGTTGCTCCATGCAAAATTCCCAGCTTCCCGATGAGACCACCAGACCCAATTCCCCCACAGCCTCCTAGAGAGACCCCCAGCCCCCTCCAGAAACCCCACCCCCCCCACAGTCTTTAGCCCTCCATAGTGACCTCCACAGTGTGCCTCCCAGCCCATGTAGTGCCCTCTCGTCTTCCATGTTGCCTCATACAAAACTCACAGCCTCTTGGAGAGACCCCCGGCATCTTCCATCTTCCATACCCTCCGCACTCCTCTTCTGTACATACTGCCCACCATCATACCCTCCGCACTCCTCTTCTGTACATACTGCCCACCGCCATTCCCTCCGCACTCCTCTTCTGTACATACTGCCCACCGCCATACCCTCCACACTCCTCTTCTGTACATACTGCCCACCATCATACCCTCCGTACTCCTCTTCTGTACATACTGCCCACCATCATACCCTCCGCACTCCTCTTTTGTACATACTGCCCACCATCATACCCTCCGCACTCCTCTTTTGTACATACTGCCCACCGCCATACCCTATTAGCAGGGGCATCCATTGTTACGTATACCCGTCGTTCCCGCGTCGCGTTTTTGAAAAATTACGTCGTTTGCGTAAGTGAATCGTGAATAGCGCTGGACGCCATTCACGTTCACTTTGAAGCAAATGACGTCCTTGCGACGTCATTTACCGCAATGCACGTCGGGAATGTTTCCCGACGGAGCATGCGCACTACGCTCGGCGCGGGAACGCGCCTAATTTAAATGATCCACGCCCCCTACAGGATCATTTAAATTACGCGCCCTTACGCCGGGCAGTTTTCTGGAGCGCACACGCAATTTACGGAGCCACTGCTCCGTGAATCAAGCGTAGCGCAGGAAATTTACGGAGGCGCAGCGGCAAAACGGTGCGCTGCACCTCCGTAAAAAAGGGGAAAAGCTACCTGAATCTGCCCCAATATTCATCCCAAGACTATGGAAGCTTTCATTGGTGATTTTCTGGATAACTTTTTCTCTTTAAGCAGTTTAGGGACCCCCCCAAAAAACTCCATTAAACAAGTGAAGTCGGTCTCTGATCTTATTCTATACAGGAAACATTCACTGCTACACTGAAGTTCTACGCAGCTTATCTTCTATTGCAAGTTATTTCAGCAGGGATTTTACAGTGCTTCTGAGCGGGACTGCAGCCACTCTTCACATGACTCTGTGGTCACAGTGCGCACATAGAGGATCTGGAAAATGTTAAATAAACTAAGCTACATAACCTCAGCAGGTTACATTGTCTCCATTATTGATAGGACAGGGTGGAGTGAGAGAATGTATAATGATGAGGAGTTGTCAGGCTGCACCTGAGTCACTCTGCGATGTGCTGCAGACGGGCCGCATGCTGCATGTAAACATGTGACGTGGGAAGTAGGTGAAGAGTCGCTGCCTCCCGTATGTGGGAAAGTGAATCAGAGTGATTCAGCATCACAAGATGTACAGGCGGTGTTGTGCCGACACCTGTCACCGCTATCATTGTTTGTCAGGGCAGCCGAGGGGGGGGGGGGGGTGCCAACCCCAAATGTACTTTTATCAGAGACACCTGCCCAAAAATCTGAGGAAAAATTACATTTCAGTATTTCCCAAATACTTCATAGGGAAACTTTGTGTCATTGTGCGGGATAAAACCTCGACAGGAAATCTCCACCACACAGACCGGAAGACGAGGGAGAGAGAAAAACAGCAAAGGAGAGCCACCGTCATACCCTCCGCACTCCTCTCCTATGCATACTGCCCACCGCCATACCCTCCGCACTCCTCTCCTGTACATACTGCCCACCGTCATACACTCCGCACTCCTCTTCTGTACATACTGCCCACCGTCATACCCTCCGCACTCCTCTCCTGTACATACTGCCCACCGTCATACCCTCCACACTCCTCTCCTGTACATACTGCCCACCGTCATACCCTCCTCACTCCTCTCCTGTACATACTGCCCACCGTCATACCCTTCACACTCCTCTCCTGTACATACTGCCCACCGTCATACCCTCCGCACTCCTCTTCTGTACATACTGCCCACCGTTATACCCTCCGCACTCCTCTCCTGTACATACTGCCCACCGTCATACCCTCCGCACTCCTCTCCTGTACATACTGCCCACCGCCATACCCTCCGCACTCCTCTCCTGTACATACTGCCCACCGTCATACACTCCGCACTCCTCTTCTGTACATACTGCCCACCGTCATACCCTCCGCACTCCTCTCCTGTACATACTGCCCACCGTCATACCCTCCACACTCCTCTCCTGTACATACTGCCCACCGTCATACCCTCCTCACTCCTCTCCTGTACATACTGCCCACCGTCATACCCTTCACACTCCTCTCCTGTACATACTGCCCACCGTCATACCCTCCGCACTCCTCTTCTGTACATACTGCCCACCGTTATACCCTCCGCACTCCTCTCCTGTACATACTGCCCACCGTCATACCCTCCGCACTCCTCTCCTGTACATACTGCCCACCGTCATACACTAAGCACTCCTCTTCTGTATATACTGCCCACCGTCATACCCTCCGCACTCCTCTCCTGTACATACTGCCCACCGTCATACCCTCCGCACTCCTCTCCTGTACATACTGCCAACCGTCATACCCTCCGCACTCCTCTCCTGTGTATACTGCCCACCATCATATCCTTCACACTTCTCTCCTGTATATACTGCCCACCGTCATACCCTCCGCACTCCTCTCCTGTATATACTGCCCACCTTCATACCCTTCACACTCCTCTCCTGTATATACTGCCCACCGTCATACCCTCCGCACTCCTCTCCTGTATATACTGCCCACCTTCATACCCTTCACACTCCTCTCCTGTATATACTGCCCACTGTCATACCCTCCACACTCCTCTCCTGTATATACTGCCCACCTTCATACCCTTCACACTCCTCTCCTGTATATACTGCCCACTGTCATACCCTCCACACTCCTCTCCTGTATATACTGCCCACCGTCATACCCTCCGCACTCCTCTCCTGTATATACTGCCCACCTTCATACCCTTCACACTCCTCTCCTGTACATACTGCCCACCGTCATACCCTCCGCACTCCTCTCCTGTATATACTGCCCACCGTCATACCCTCCACACTCCTCTCCTGTATATACTGCCCACCATTATACACTCCGCACTCCTCTCTTGTATATACTGCCCACCGTCATACCCTCCGCACTCCTCTCCTGTACATACTGCCCACCGTCATACCCTCCGCACTCCTCTCCTGTACATACTGCCCACCGTCATACACTAAGCACTCCTCTTCTGTATATACTGCCCACCGTCATACCCTCCGCACTCCTCTCCTGTACATACTGCCCACCGTCATACCCTCCGCACTCCTCTCCTGTACATACTGCCCACCGTCATACCCTCCGCACTCCTCTCCTGTACATACTGCCCACCGTCATACCCTCCGCACTCCTCTCCTGTACATACTGCCCACCGTCATACCCTCCGCACTCCTCTCCTGTACATACTGCCAACCGTCATACCCTCCGCACTCCTCTCCTGTGTATACTGCCCACCATCATATCCTTCACACTCCTCTCCTGTATATACTGCCCACCGTCATACCCTCCGCACTCCTCTCCTGTATATACTGCCCACCTTCATACCCTTCACACTCCTCTCCTGTATATACTGCCCACCGTCATACCCTCCGCACTCCTCTCCTGTATATACTGCCCACCTTCATACCCTTCACACTCCTCTCCTGTATATACTGCCCACTGTCATACCCTCCACACTCCTCTCCTGTATATACTGCCCACCGTCATACCCTCCGCACTCCTCTCCTGTATATACTGCCCACCTTCATACCCTTCACACTCCTCTCCTGTACATACTGCCCACCGTCATACCCTCCGCACTCCTCTCCTGTATATACTGCCCACCGTCATACCCTCCACACTCCTCTCCTGTATATACTGCCCACCATTATACACTCCGCACTCCTCTCCTGTATATACTGCCCACCGTCATACCCTCCGCACTCCTCTCCTGTACATACTGCCCACCGTCATACCCTCCGCACTCCTCTCCTGTACATACTGCCCACCGCCATACCCTCCGCACTACTCTTCTGTATATACTGCCTACCGTCATACCCTCCGCACTCCTCTCCTGTATATACTGCCCACCATCATACCCTCCGCACTCCTCTTCTGTATATACTGCCCACTGCCATACCCTCCGCACTCCTCTTCTGTACATACGGCCCACCGCCATACCCTCCGCACTCCTCTCCTGTACATACTGCCCACCGTCATACCCTCCGCACTCCTCTCCTGTACATACTGCCCACCTTCATACCCTCCACACTCCTCTCATGTATATACTGCCCACCTTCATACCCTCCACACTCCTCTCCTGTATATACTGCCCACTGCCATACCCTCCGCACTCCTCTTCTGTATATACTGCCCACCGTCATACCCTCCGCACTCCTCTCATGTATATACTGCCCACCTTCATACCCTCCGCACTCCTCTCCTGTACATACTGCCCACCGTCATACCCTCCGCACTCCTCTCCTTTATATACTGCCCACCGTCATACCGTTTGCACTCCTTGCCTGTATATACTACCCACTTCCATATACTTAATTCTCCTTTTTAAAGAGGACCCGTCTATAGGAAAGTAATTTTACCTGGAACAGTTCAATAAATACATTTTCCACACACACCGTCAGTCTATGTAATTGTTCAACTCTGAGCAGTTTCTGCTTTGGAATTGCAGATTTAACCCAGAAGTCTCAGAAATGTGTATTTTTTCCACTGCTGGGTACTCAGCAAAGGCAGCAACAAAGCTAAAAGAGCACTTCTGAATTCTTTCATCCCACTTTATACCGCCGAGATCTTTCTTCATACACTATGTATCAGATTCCCTTTGATTGGGGTTATCTGTACAAAAAAAGAAATAAAGTCTTCTACATGTGGATACAGCCAGTTCTCTCGGTGGATAAATACGTGTGCCCACCCCTTCACCTCCACTCATTATTAATAAAACGAGGCCGGAGTGTGGCTCGGGTAATCTAGATTTCATACAAGGGGAAAAATAAATAATAATAATAATCAGGAATGCAGTTGATCCGGTAGACGCTCGTAAACCTTATTTAACTTCTGCGGAGATGAAACTTTATTGAGCGCGCCCAAATCAAATATTAATCTGTATCCTGCACCGTGTTCTGCCGGGTGGAATAGGAACAAGATGAAAGTGATATGTTTACAATATTGATGAGACGGGCCGCGGCAGGTCGCAGTACGAATACCTCTGCTGACTTTGCACGCTTTATCCACGACCGCACAAAGCGCAAAAATTCTGGTCTTTTTTTATTTTCTTTATTTTAAGCAGAACTAAAAAATAAAATGGAAGTTCATTTTGTGTTTATCAGTTGAATATGAAATACTGCATATGAATATTATGTTGTTTTACACCCAGCCAGCAGGTGGCGCCTTAAGGTCACTTTTTGCCACATTTTCTTGTTGTAAAAAGTTCTAATAAAGGGCCAGATTCACAAAAGAGATACAAAGGCGTATCTCCTGATACGCCGTCGTATCTCTGTTTTAGGGGCTTCCTAACTATGCGACTGATTCATAAAATCAGTTACGCATAGTTTGCCCTAAGATCCAACAGGTGTAATTGTTTTACACTGTCGGATCTTAGGATGCAATACCGCGGCCGCCGCTGGGGGGAGTTTGCGTCGTAAACCAGTGTCGGGTATGCAAATTAGTACTTACGGCAATCCACGACGGTTTTCCCGTCGCAAAGTTAGTCGTCGTTTTAGCTGCCCTAACTTTACACAGCCCATGTTAAAGTATGGCCGTCGTTCCCGCGTCGAAATTCTAAAAAAAAAATTCTTGCGTAAGACGTCCGGGAATACGGAAGTACGCTACGCACGTCGCCGTTCGAAAAAATGACCTCACTTTGCGCAAAGCACGGCGGGAATTTCGAATCGGAGCATGCGCAGTAGGTCCGGCGCGGCAGCGCGCCTAATTTAAATGGCACACGCCCCTTTGAATTACGCGGGCTTACGCCGGCGTAGGTTTTCATTGCAAGTGCTTTGTGAATCAGGCACTTGCGATGAAAACCTGCGGCAGTGTAACGTATCTACGATACGTTACGCCGCCGTACTTCTACGTGAATCTGGCCCAAAGTGCCTGCGACTCCTGCCTCTCCGTTCAAGATTTCAATCAGATTTCTTTATTTATTTAAAAAAAAAAAAAAACAATGTGGAGCTATCATAGGCGTGTGCACAGGGTGTGCCAGGGGTGCCCAGGCACACCCTAATCACTCTGTGCAGCACAGATTCCCCCTACTGCCCTGGCTCCCATCTTTCCCCCCGCGTCGCTGCCAGCTTCCCTCCTCTCCTATCGGCTGTTGCTGCTGGGTGGAATTTTAGGAGTGGGTAAGGGACCAGTAAATATGTAATTTACCGCCCCCTTCCCTTTCTGAATGAACATCGTGAGTGATCGGTAGTGTGTGTTTGGGCTTTGGGGTGCACACCCTAATGCAATAGGCTGCGCACACCTATAGGAGCTATCAGGGGCAGACTGACCATTGGGACTCTTGGGCACTGCTCGAGGGCACCATGCCACTAGGGGGCCCCATCAGGGTTGCCAGGCTCAATAAAACCAGGGATGTATTTAAAAATCTGTGTTTTTTTTTTTAGATCTGTCCCTTATATGTCCAAAACCGACATGCTTTTGATGTGAAAATCCTGAGATTTTAGCTGCCCTGCCTCTGCACTGCCTCCTGGCGTGGTGGCCACCTGTAAGCCCGGGGGCCCCATTATCTTCTATTGCCCGGGGGCCCCAGGAGTTGTCAGTCCACCCCTGGGAGCTATTCATCCTGTGACACCACCTGCACATTCGCTCTGTGCAAATGGGGGCAAAATGAATTGTCGTTAGGCTATTTTCTCTCCAGGTCTAAAGTGAATCAGGGAAATATTGCAATATGGCCACTAAATGAGGAAATAAGTAATTTATTATGATCGTCAGCTCCATCTAGTGGCCATAATAAAGTATTGTTCTGAATTACTTTTATTTATTCTATTTTCCTAAACAAATAACATTTAACCTGTAGAGAGAAAAAAAAAAAAAAAAAGCGAACATTTGATTTTGCCCCCATCTACACAAAATACATTCACAGGACAAAGAGTTCTGTATTTTTTGTCATAAATATACCCAGTGTCTGAAATGAAAATAAATTAATAAAAGTACAGCTGTTCTCTATACTTAAAAACACATAGGCCCAGATTCTCAAAGACTTACGACGGCGTTTCCTCCAGATACGCCATCGTAAGTCCGAATGGGCGCCGTCGTATCTATGCGCCTGATTCATAGAATCAGTTACGCATAAATTCTGCCAAGATACGAGCGGCGTAAGTCTCCTACGCCGTCGTATCTTGGGGTGCATATTTACGCTGGCCGCTAGGTGGCGCTTCCGTTGATTTCCGCGTCGAATATGTCAATGAGCAAGATACGCCGATTCACGAACGTACGTACGCCCGTCGCAATTAGTTACGCCGTTTACGTAAGACATACGCCGGCGTAAAGATAAAGCAGGTCTCATTCACGTACGACTTACGTCGTTTACGTAAGTCGTACGTGAATGGGGCTGTGCGTAGGTTACGTTCACGTCACAGGCATTGAGCCGGCGTATCTTTGGGCGTAAATACGAAGTGATAGTGAGCATGCGCGGGCATGCGCCGTTCGTTCGGCCATGCATCTACATGGGGTCAAGCTTCATTTAAATACAACACGCCCACGACCTGCCTACTTTGAAATACGCGCGCTTACGCCGGCCCATTTACGCTACGCCGCCGTAACTTAGGACGCAAGTGCTTTGTGAATACAGCACTTGCCTCTCTAAGTTGCGGCGGCGTATCGTAAATAAGATACGCTACGCCCGCACATAGTTACGCCGTCCTACGTGAATTTGGGCCATAGGACCTTAGATATCCTTCATCCTGTTACATATATATAGTGTGTGTGTGAGAGCGAGAGAGAGAACGAGAGAGAGAGAGAACGAGAGAGAGAGAGAACGAGAGAGAGAGAGAACGAGAGAGAGAGAGAACGAGAGAGAGAGAGAACGAGAGAGAGAGAACGAGAGAGAGAGAGAAAGAGAGAACGAGAGAGAGAGAACGAGAGAACGAGAGAGAGAGAACGAGAGAGAGAGAGAGAACGAGAGAACGAGAGAGAGAGAGAACGAGAGAGAGAGAGAACGAGAGAACAAGAGAGAGAGAGAGAACGAGAGAGAGAGAGAGAACGAGAGAACGAGAGAGAGAGAGAACGAGAGAGAGAGAGAACGAGAGAGAGAACGAGAGAGAGAACGAGAGAGAGAACGAGAGAGAGAACGAGAGAGAGAACGAGAGAGAGAACGAGAGAGAGAACGAGAGAGAGAGAACGAGAGAGAGAGAGAGAGAGAGAACGAGAGAGAGAGAGAACGAGAGAGAGAGAGAGAGAGAGAGAACGAGAGAGAGAGAGAGAACGAGAGAGAGAGAGAACGAGAGAGAGAGAGAGAGAACGAGAGAGAGAGAGAGAACGAGAGAGAGAGAGAACGACAGAGAGAACGAGAGAGAGAGAGAGAACGAGAGAGAGAGAGAGAGAACGAGAGAGAGAGAGAACGAGAGAGAGAACGAGAGAGAGAGAGAACGAGAGAGAGAGAGAACGAGAGAGAGAGAGAACGAGAGAGAGAGAGAACGAGAGAGAGAGAACGAGAGAGAGAGAGAACGAGAGAGAGAGAGAACGAGAGAGAGAACGAGAGAACGAGAGAGAGAGAGAACGAGAGAGAGAGAACGAGAGAGAGAGAGAACGAGAGAGAGAGAGAACGAGAGAGAGAGAGAACGAGAGAGAGAGAGAACGAGAGAGAGAGAACGAGAGAGAGAACGAGAGAGAGAGAAAGAGAGAGAAAGAGAGAGAGAACGAGAGAAAGAGAGAGAACGAGAGAAAGAGAGAGAACGAGAGAAAGAGAGAGAACGAGAGAGAACGAGAGAGAGAGAGAACGAGAGAGAGAGAGAGAACGAGAGAGAGAACGAGAGAAAGAGAGAGAACGAGAGAAAGAGAGAGAACGAGAGAAAGAGAGAGAACGAGAGAGAACGAGAGAGAGAGAGAACGAGAGAGAGAGAGAACGAGAGAGAGAGAGAGAACGAGAGAGAGAGAGAGAGAGAGAACGAGAGAGAGAGAACGAGAGAGAGAACGAGAGAGAGAGAGAGAACGAGAGAGAGAGAACGAGAGAGAGAGAGAACGAGAGAGAGAGAGAACGAGAGAGAGAGAACGAGAGAGAGAGAGAACGAGAGAGAGAACGAGAGAGAGAGAGAACGAGAGAGAGAGAGAACGAGAGAGAGAGAACGAGAGAGAACGAGAGAGAGAGAGAACGAGAGAGAGAGAGAACGAGAGAGAGAGAGAACGAGAGAGAGAGAACGAGAGAGAGAGAGAACGAGAGAGAGAGAGAGAGAGAACGAGAGAGAGAGAGAACGAGAGAGAGAGAACGAGAGAGAGAACGAGAGAGAGAGAAAGAGAGAGAGAGAGAGAACGAGAGAGAGAGAACGAGAGAGAGAGAGAACGAGAGAACGAGAGAGAGAGAGAGAACAAGAGAGAGAGAGAGAACGAGAGAGAGAGAACGAGAGAGAGAGAGAGAACGAGAGAGAGAACGAGAGAGAGAACGAGAGAGAGA